>NW_024609868.1:49259873-49348761 GCF_016920785.2 Ixodes scapularis | reverse complement strand
GACAAAAGAACTCAAACTAATATCACAGATATATAAATATATCTTGTTTAATGCGTTATAACAAATTGAATATATATAAGTCTCAAATTATTAAATGATTGTGCCCTTACGAAAATGGCAGATCTGGACTTATATATAAAAAAACAAAACAAATATGGATATATAAAAAATTCGGCAGATCTGGCCCATATTAAGCACATCAGTTTATATAAGCCTTAACAAGCCAGATCTGCCCAATGTTTTATATATCCATATCTGGGTCTGCCAAATGGGGGTATGTAGTGGACCGCGTTCACGCTTGCGTGGGTGTGCGACGCGAAGAGCATGGACAAAGAGACGACATCTTTGGGCCAGTACGAAAATATATTAAAGCGTTAAACACTAGAGAATGAGAAAATTCAAAAAAATTAATTATCGGAAAATCTAGCACTTAAAGGGTAATTAAAGAGGAGTACTTCACATAGTCCGTGAAGCGGGTCTGAGTTCTGATCGTGGTTGGCACGCCGAAGTCTTGATGCCAGGTAGATTGGCGCGTTGGGGCTGGGTAGTGGACGACGGGGTGGCTTGAAGAGTGTGGCCTGAAGTAGCGGCAGGGCAGCCTCGGAGGCCCTCTGACCAGGCCTGTGTTTGTGGACGACGAACTGAAGCCGTGCCGACCACGCCTATCGTTGCGGGTCGGTTTTTTCGTCCACCAGGGCCCGTTTTCTCGAACGCGAACCGTGGTTTAAAGTTAACTATTGTCCCTAGAAGGGGGAATTCCAGGTCACGTGACTGGGAGAGCAGGGGCGCCGAGGGAGGAGCAGTACCTAGAAGCAAAATGGCCGCGGCGTCGCTTAATGAGGGCTAATAGTTCTGCTTGGTTCTGCTGAACATTCATTTCGATCTGGCTGTTATATTAATGACTCACCATCAACCTATTACCACGTCAAGCAAAGCGATAGTTCAGAGGGACTACTAAACTAAACGACGGCAGCATTCCGCGAACGCATCACTCTTCAGCAGTCCGGGATCCAAGACATGACGGTACATAAGCCTTGATTATGTACCGCCATGTCTTTATGGTGAGTAAAAAAAATGTTTTGCGAACGAGTGTTGGTACATATTTATAGTAAGACGTTTAATTTGTTACACTATGCACGACAACTCGTGAGCAGCGATTACTTTGCGGAGAAAAAGAGTTATCCTCAATAAAGTCTTCGGTCGGGGTGAACAGCTGAGACATTGTACTGTTTTTTTTGTTCGCAGTGCGCCGACAGTATGCCGACAGCATTGAGGTTTCTACATATCCCCGGTGGCCAGCAATTCAACGGTGACGAGAAGCTTAGCTTCTCGTCACCGGTGAATCGGTTGGGCAAATGGAAGAGAGGGCAAACAGTTCAGATCAGCAGGAATCGCAGAAACGTGCGTCGCAAGGAACGAAAACGAGACTACAGCGCCGGCGTTGCCAGACTGGAAGAAACACGGGAAAGTTATGGGTTATTTATGGCGAAACATATTGAAGGAAAAGTTTCTTACATTTTCGAATATTCGTCGACAAACTCTAGCATAGTAGCTAAAATTTCTTCGTACCATCGGAAGCAAATAAATTGGTCTTCAAGTACAACATTACTATATTTTGACTCAAAATACCATACTAGATCGATGACAACCAGCGGAAAAAGAGGATAAACAAAACGACTGGCTTTTTTCACCGATAGATGGCGCATCTTATTGCCCAATCAAAAATACTTATTGTTCTTCTATATCCAGCCGTTTATTACAGTACCTAGGTACTTTTCCCTTCCTAGGCACCGTGGTTTACCAAAATGGGTTTACCATCGCTTCGAGAAAACCGGCCCTGATCCTGCTCGCTTGTCCTGTTCGGTCACCTCCAGGCCTCCCTCTACTTCTTCTTTTTCCACCACCCGCCACTCGCGCCAAATTTTCTCCGTGCACACAAACACACAGTCAACCAGCCACATCAGCATTCCTTTTCGTCGTCGTCCTCTTTTTTCTTCTACATTGAAGTCCGAAATCACCACAGGGTATATCTGCCTGCCATATCAGGGTGTTTTTTTTTTATTCTTGCAGATTTGTTCTTAAAAAAGTTCATGAAAACTACACTTATACGGTTTGTGCGAGTGAGTTATACGCCCAGGGGGACAATACATGGGAGGCTAATCTTTGCGATTACTCGGCTAATTAATTAAAACTGATCAATTAACTTTTCAATTAGTGAAAATAGACATATGGTTCCAATAAGAAGCTTGCTGGGCGTCGTCCGAAATCCCTAAATCAGTCATTTTCAGAAAGTCTTTCAGCGTGTGAGAAGCGCACTAAATTTGGTACCACTCGTGGAACAGGTGCAAGGCCAGCGGTTTCGGTAAGGCGCCTGCGTAAATTTTCTGTCTCTCATCTAGCCGCAGCCTTGTTCCTGGTACACGAGCGGTACTTTATTAGCTTTATTTATTAATTAATTAAGTTTATTTATTAGCTTTTAATTAGTGAAAATAGACATATGGTCTATTTTCACTGAACGTCGTCCAAAACCCCTAAACCAGTAATTTTCAGAAAGACTGAGCGCGTGTGAAGCGCAATACTGCGCTGAAGTTACGTAACTTCAACGCAATATTACGTAATTTCAACGCAACCTGACCGGCCGCTTTGACGACGGAACTGCTGAGGAAGAAACGGACGTGGTGTGCCTGTAGGGATGTCGCACGTTAGAGTGGCACTGCACCATGGAAGATGAAGATCTTCGAACCTGAGCGCGGTGTGTCCAGAGCGTAGATTTTGAAGTTCTTGGTCTGACTGTTGGGACCGCGCCATCTGATGAAAATCGACGCTACTCAAGAAGGTTCCTTCCAACGACTGTATATCTGCGCGGGAGAGAGCGTCGGCTCCGTGGTTGCGAGAACCTTTGACGTATCTGATATCGGTTGTGAATTCTATAATGAACGCCATTTGCCTGATTTCTCGAGGAGAGTATGTATGTCCACTGGATGTTAAGGCATAAGTCAAGGGCTTGTGATCGGTGAGTATGTGAAAGGAGCATCCTTCGAGGAAGTATCGAAAATGTTTCAGTGCGAGATGTATTGCCAAGAGTTCTCTTCCAAAAGTACTATACTTCTTTTCTGATGGGCGTAGTTTCTGAGAAAAGAAGGAGAGAGGTTGCCATAGCTGCTCAATGTTCTGTTGTAAAACAGCCCCGACGCCTTCTTCGGACGCATCGGTCATGACACGCGTTGGAGCGTTAGGCACCGGGTGAACCAACATCGTGGCACTCGCGAGGTCGTCCTTAATCCTCTCAAATGCGAGGACTCTGCGATCCGTCCAGATGATGTCTTGGTCTTTGCTGTTTTTAGGAGACAGGGCCTTTGTAAGAGGCTGGATAGTAGTAGCACAGTTAGGAAGGAAACGCCGGAAAAAATTTATGAATCCCAGGAATTCTCTCAATTTCTTGAGGTTCTGGGGCTTTGGAATACGAATAATTGCGTCTACTTTATCCGGTAGTGGTCTAATGCCGTTGGTGTCAAGGCGATGCCCAAGGAAAATCAATTCCTGAACGCCGAACTGGCATTTGTTTAGGTTGATGATGACGCCGTTCTCCTCCAGACGTGTCATGAGAAGGCGGAGATGCTCCAGGTGTTCTTGATTTCTCCTTGCAACGAGGAGACCGTCAAGGTAAGCAAAACAAAAATCGAGTCCTCTTGTCACCTGGTCAATAAATTGCTGGAACGTTTGTGCAGCGTTTCGAAGTCCAAATGGCATACGGATCAATTCGTAAAGTTCAAATGGAGTGGTAATAGCCGTTTTGGGAATGTCACTTGGTTCGATGGGAATTTGGTGGTAAGCCTTGATTAAATCTATTTTAGAGAACACTTTCATCCCGTGGAGTTTGCTTGAGAAGTCTTGAATGTGAGGCACGGGGTATTGATCAGCTTGTGTTACGTTGTTTAAGGCGCGATAATCACCGCAGGGACGCCAATCACCTGGAGTCACCTTAGGTACCATGTGAAGTGGAGAAGACCATGAACTCGAAGATGGTCGGATGATGCCCAGTTCCAGCATGTGGTCAAATTCTTGACGGGCGATCTGAAGGCGTTCCGGAGCTAGTCTTCAAGCTCTAGCGTAAACCGGTGGCCCGGAGGTTACAATATGGTGTGTAACATTATGCTTTAAAAGCCGCATAATGTTGCTTGGTCTAGCCAGGTTTGGAAATTCTCTCAATAAGTTGTCATAGATAGAAATGGTGCTGTGAAGAGCAGGTGAGGGTAACAGAGTTGCCTTTGTGATGGCCCCTGTAACGGTTTGTCGGGTTGTGGTGTCAAAAAGACGTGAATGACGTACATCGACGCAGAGGCTAAAATATGACAAAAAATCTGCTCCCAAGATGGGATGGTGGACATCAGCAATAAGAAAAATCCAGCGAAAAATTCGCGGAAACCTAAGATTTAGAGTGAGCGACTTCTGACCGTATGTAGCTATGCCGGATCCATTGTCAATCATATCAATTCGTATGTAGCTATGCCGGATACGGTGTCAATCAGAAATTTCGCTTTTGTGTTCTGCTCCACGATAAAGAAAATGTGACCTGGAGAGGGAGGAAGCACTTGACTGGTCACCTTCAGTAAGTGCTTCTGGGGTTTTCCTTCGGCCAGCTGCAAGGTGGAGAGCAGTTGTGCGCTGTGCGCACGGGGCCCGTAGGTACGGTGGTACCAACAAACTGGTGGTGTGTCTGCTCGGCCTTTTAAAAAAGAGCGTCTCATGTGATCTGGTTCAGGCAGGTTAGGACGATTTTGTCGAAGAGCAGCCACCTCAGTTATCAAATGGGCTACGTCATCGTGCAGCCTTTGAAAATCAAAGGGAGATGCCTCTGTCGCAGGTAGCGGGTGGCCACTTGTGGGGTAAGTGCTCGCCTGAATCATTGGTGGGGCCGTATCTAGAATGTTGTCGGCGAGTTCGGCGAGGTCGTCGAGAGGAATATTGCTGGATGTTGCCAGGATTCTGCGGACATCCGAAGGCAGACGCTGCAAAAAGAGTTCACGTAGAAGGGAAGAATCCCGCAAGGAGGCTTGACTGCCCAAAAGTTGTGTCATGCGTCGTAGGAGCTGCGACAGCTTACGGTCTCCAAGTTCCTCAGCCGTGAGCAATTGTTGCAGGCGTCGCTGTTCTGACGCGGTGGTCCTCCGGATCAACTCTCGCTTGAGGTGTTCATAGGGCTCTTGGTCTGGTGGAGAAATGACGATGTCTCTCACTTGCATTGCCTCTGCAGACGACAAGAACGTGACGACCTCACGAAATTTTGTCATTTGTGCGGTGATGTTTCTACGGGCAAACTCCTGCTCTACTTGCGCGAACCACAATTCCGGGTCCGCAGGCCAGAATGTGGGTAGTCGGCGGCTGACAGTGCCGAGTTGGTGGACCAATTGTTCGGTGGTCGGCTGTTCACCTCCGGCGTTAGCGTCAGCCATGTAGGGCTACTGTGGGAAGAACTGTGAAAGGAAAAAAACGACGGTGACTTGCCGTTGCGTAGTCCTGTCAGGTGTGGATTTCAGTTTGCTGAGGTCGCGATCACGTGCGGGTCACCATATGAAGGGTGTTCATATTGCCGCGCGCAAGGTCACGGACTTGTAGAAGGTTCTCGTTTATTCTTACTACTGACATAACTTCTATCGTTTATCCCTGCTCTTGTTTTTCCAGAATGTGCATGTTCATTCTCGCCCCGAGCACGCTACGCTCGAACCTTCTCCGCCGAAACTTCGAGATAGCGCTCACTCTAGATAAGAGGCCGCCAGCGACTTTGTCGAGTCAGTTTCGCCCCAGCGCTCGACTCCGCTGTCTCGCCGACCTCGACGCTCGCGACGCTTTGTTATTATTTTCTATTCTCCTTTTTGTTTTCGGCACAAGTTCGCCACATTAAACGTTTATTTCTTCCTGTTTATTTATTGTCATTCTGGTCAACTCCCGTGACATTTTGGTGGAGGTGCGGGGTACGGCATGCCTGTACAGCGTTCCCCTCCAAGATCCCGCAGTGCAAGTCCGGTACCAAGCCCAGTGAGAAGACCACTCCCCGAGGAACCCGAAACTCGGACCAGCCGGCG
Organism: Ixodes scapularis; assembly: GCF_016920785.2. Classification (NCBI taxonomy): domain Eukaryota; kingdom Metazoa; phylum Arthropoda; class Arachnida; order Ixodida; family Ixodidae; genus Ixodes; species Ixodes scapularis. The sequence goes on along the minus strand of NW_024609868.1, from coordinate 49,342,678 downwards.
CATCAAGGGAGAGGATCCTGAATACGGTTTGTTACTGGACAAGCCCAAGCCGAAGAAGACGACGATGGCCGACCAAGCGCAGGCCCCGGCTGCTCCTGCCGTCGTATACCTGCCCGTCGCACCCAAAACTCCGACGCCGTTCCACGGAGACGCACACGAGGACATCGAGGACTGGCTGCAACACTATGAACGGGTGGCCCGCCATAACGGGTGGTCAGCCGAGCACTGCTTGCAGAATCTTTACTTTTCGATGGAAGGAACTGCGAGGCACTGGTTGGAAAACCACGAGGCTTCTTTGACGTCATGGGAGGTGTGCAAGCAAGAATTAAAGAAGACGTTTGCCTGCCAACACCGACGTGAGAGGGCCGAAGATCTCCTGCGAACAAGGACCCAAGACCTACATGAGAGCGTCACCAGCTTCGTTGAGGATGTTCTCCGCCTGAGCGCCCGCGCCGATCCTCAGGCTACCGAGGAGAAGAAGCTGCACCACTTGATGAGGGGTGTGAAAAGTGAGATATTCGGCGGCCTCATTCGCAATCCCCCGACAACCGTCGACGGGTTCGTCACGGAGGCGACGAATATGGAACGGGCCCTACAAGCACGCGCCAGACACTACCAGCGACACCCCGGCGTAACCACTCTGGCGACATCCGGATCCGACCTTGGCACCACCCTCCCCGGCATCCATGAAATTATCCGTGAAGTCGTCCAGGAGGAACTCAAGAAGCTCCTGCCCGCTGCAGTACGCCCGGCCTCACTCTCCATCGCCGATGTTGTGCGGGAAGAAGTCCAGAGAACCTTCCAGAAAGAGGCTCCCGTCGTCGTGGCAGCCCCCGAGGAGCCCACGTTGACTTACGCCGCAGTGGCTCGACGGCCACCGCCTCCTCCTCGTCGCGCCTATGTCGCGCCGCCCCGACGTCAGTCTCCTGCGCCGCAGCACGACCGACACCACGACGACCAGGTCCAGTACGCCTGCCCGGAGCCTCGCGCACCCCGCAAGACCGACGTGTGGCGTACGCCCGACCGACGCCCTCTGTGCTTCCATTGCGGGGAAGCGGACCACACCTACCGCCGATGCCCATACCGACGACTCGGGCTTCGCGGGTTCCACCCGAACGACCCGCGACCCCGTTATGGTGAACGCCCTCGGGAGATCGACGAGTACCTGCGACGACCTCAGTCCCCCGAGCCTACGTCCCGCCGAGAGTTCCGGTCGCCGTCGCCACTACGTCCAGCTTCGCCGATGCACCGACCCCGACGTGAAAGCCTGTCGCCCCTCGCTCCTCGCCGGGGAAACTAGGCGCGGCAACCCCTGGAGGTGGAGTTGCCGAAGACGACCGACGCCAAGATCCTCCACGAACGTCGGAGGGCCCCCACTCGAACGCTACCAGAGATCGAAACCACGCCCCTGCAACGGTGTCCAGTAACCTAAACGTCGTCATCGACGGCCACGACGCATCAGCGCTCGTGGACACTGGAGCAGACTACTCAGTCTTGAGTGGGAGGCTCTCCCGCCGCCTTCGAAAAGTCACGACGCCGTGGGATGGACCTCAAATACGAACCGCCGGAGGGCACCTCATCACGCCGGTTGGGAGATGCACTGCTCGCGTCGAGATCCACGGTGAGACGTGCCCTGTCAAGTTTGTCGTTCTGCAAGACTGTTCGAGGGACATTATCCTCGGAATGGACTTTCTCTGCGAGTATGGCGCCGTCATCGACCTCGGAGCAAACCGGCTGACGCTACGAAAACCTGCTCCACCGCAGGAGGACCCCAAAGCGACGTCATCCGCGGTACGAGTCCTCGCAAACCACGTGAACCTACCACCGCGGTCAAGTGTTTTCGTACCCGTCGGGGTCGATGAGACTTTCTGCGGCGATGTTTTGCTCGAAGGAAGCCTCCAGTTGCTTCTAGGAAGAGGGATCGGCATCGCAAGAGGCGTCACGGAGCTCCAAGACGGACACACTGTCGCACTCGTAACGAACTTCCGACAGGAGGCCCAGCACCTTACAAGAGGCACCGCCGTGGGTCACGCGGAGGAACTCCCGGACTCAGCCGCAATCGCCGGAATATCAGAAGACCTCTCCTCGTGGCCACCCAAGACAACGCCGCCTTCGCAGTTTGACATCGATCCAACCCTGCCTACCCCACAACGACGACAACTCAGTGACCTACTCGTCGAGTTCAACGAGTGCTTCTCCACGTCGTCAAAGGTGCGCCAAACGACCGTTGCGAAACACCGAATTGTCACTGAAGACAACGCGCTTCCTGTTCATCGGTCGCCGTACCGTGTCTCTGTCAAAGAGAGAGAAGTCATCCAGAAGCAGGTCCAAGAAATGCTCGATGACGACATTGTTCAGCCCTCAAGGAGTCCGTGGGCTTCACCGGTAGTCCTGGTGAAAAAGAAAGACGGGACCCTTCGGTTCTGCGTGGACTATCGCCGACTTAACGCCGTAACAAAAAAGGACGTCTACCCGCTGCCACGCATCGACGACACCCTGGACCGGCTGCGCCACGCCCGATACTTTTCGTCGATGGACCTGAAGAGTGGGTACTGGCAGATCGAGGTGGACGAACAAGATCGTGAAAAGACCGCCTTCGTCACGCCGGACGGGCTGTACGAATTTAAAGTTATGCCGTTCGGACTATGCACAGCACCGGCGACGTTCCAGCGCGTAATGGACACCGTTCTTTCCGGCTTGAAGTGGCAAAGTTGTCTCGTCTATCTCGACGACGTCGTGGTATTCGCCACCAACTTCGACGAGCACCTGAGACGCCTGCGAGCCGTGCTACAGGCTATCCAGAATGCCGGACTGACACTGAAGCCGTCAAAATGTCGGTTCGCTTACGGCGAGCTCAAATTCCTGGGCCATGTCGTGAGTGCTCAAGGTGTAAGTCCTGACCCTTCAAAGACATCCGCTGTCGCCGAATTTCCGAAGCCATCAGACAAGAAGGCCGTGCGAAGATTTCTTGGGCTGTGCGCATACTACAGGCGTTTCGTTCGCGATTTCGCTAAGATTTCTGCACCGCTCACACATCTGACGAAGGACGACGTGAACTTCCAGTGGGGGGAGGAGCAAGAACAGGCGTTCAACGAACTGAAGGAAAGACTCCAGTCTCCCCCCATTCTCGGACACTTCGATCCATCAGCGGAAACGGAAGTTCACACGGACGCCAGCAACGCCGGACTAGGCGCGGTACTCGTCCAAAGACAAGACGGAGCAGAGAGGGTGATCGCTTACGCAAGCCGGGCACTGTCCAAGGCAGAGAAAAATTACTCAACAACCGACAAGGAATGTCTCGCTGTCGTCTGGGCGTTAACCAAGTTCCGTCCGTACCTGTACGGGATCCCGTTCCGCGTTGTCACGGACCACCACGCTCTCTGTTGGCTCGCCAACCTTAAGGACCCGTCAGGACGCCTCGCTCGCTGGAGCCTTCGACTGCAAGAATTTGACGTAACCATTGCGCATAAGTCTGGCAGCAAGCATAATGACGCCGATTGTTTGTCTAGGGCCCCAATTGAATCTCCACCCGACAGCACCGACGACGACGATGACGCCCGTTTTCTCGGAGCACTTACGGATACTGACATGGGAGCACTTCAACGAGACGACCCCGAACTTCGCGCCGTGATGGGCCACCTCGAAGGTCAAGGAAGTTCAGTTCCGCGAGTCTTTGCCCGAGACCTGCCAAGCTTCGTTCTGCGGCGAGGCGTGCTCTTCAAGAAGAACTTCGGAACGAGCAACACTGCCTGGCTGCTGGTTGTTCCGGCCAGCCTGCGAGAGGAAATCTTTCAAGCATGCCATGACGACCCGACGGCTGGACACCTTGGATACAGCAGGACGCTCGCCCGGATTCGTGAAAAGTACTACTGGCCGAGGCTACCGAAGACCGTTCACCTATACATTCGATCATGCCATGAGTGTCAGCGACGCAAGAAACCGCCGACGAAGCCGTCAGGACTTCTGAACCCGATTTCTCCCCCGTCTATGCCGTTCCAGCAGATCGGAATGGATTTACTGGGCCCTTTCCCGCCGTCAACGTCGGGAAACCGCTGGATTATCGTCGCCACCGATTATCTCACACGGTACGCCGAGACGAAAGCCCTTCCAGCAGGCACGGCTGTTGAAGTCGCCAAGTTTTTCATCGAGTCCATCGTCCTCCGGCACGGCGCTCCAGAAGTTTTGATTACAGATCGCGGATCATCGTTCATGGCGCAGCTGACCCAAGAAATCCTCCGACTCAGTCACACCAGCCACCGTCGTACAACTGCGTACCACCCGCAGACCAACGGGCTGACGGAAAGACTGAACAAGACAATCGCCGACATGATCTCTATGTACGTCGACGTTGAGCACAAGACGTGGGACGAGGTGCTGCCCTACGTCACGTTCGCCTACAATACGGCGGTTCAGGAGACCACTGGATTCACCCCTTTCCATCTGGTACATGGTCGGAAGGTGACGACCATGCTGGACGCAATGCTGCCCCATGAGCCATCTGACAATCAGAGCGACGACGCCCAGGTGGTTGCTCAACGCGCCGAAGAAGTCCGCCAGCTCGCCCGACTCATGATTCAAGACCAGCAGCGCGTCGACGCGGGCCGCTACAACCTTCGTCGCAGGGACGTTCACTTCCAGCCCGGAGACAGGGTGTGGGTGTGGACGCCCATCCGTCGCCGCGGTCTCAGCGAGAAGCTTCTGAAACGCTATTTCGGACCCTACAAGATCATCCGACGGCTCGGCGATCTGAACTACGAAGTCCTTCCCGACGGAACGCGTCCATCTGCAAGACGCCAGCCACGACCCGAGGTGGTGCACGTCGTCCGGCTGAAGCCGTATTACGAACGATAGCACTTTCCACCGTCGTCGACGTGTGAACTGTGAACTGTGAACGGTGAACAGTGAACTGGTGAACTGTGAACTATGGCTCGCAATTCTACTGTCCTTTAGTTGTGGATTTGTTTTTCGTTTTGTGCTGCATCGGGACGATGCGCTTTTAAAGGGGGGGATAATGCCGCGCGCAAGGTCACGGACTTGTAGAAGGTTCTCGTTTATTCTTACTACTGACATAACTTCTATCGTTTATCCCTGCTCTTGTTTTTCCAGAATGTGCATGTTCATTCTCGCCCCGAGCACGCTACGCTCGAACCTTCTCCGCCGAAACTTCGAGATAGCGCTCACTCTAGATAAGAGGCCGCCAGCGACTTTGTCGAGTCAGTTTCGCCCCAGCGCTCGACTCCGCTGTCTCGCCGACCTCGACGCTCGCGACGCTTTGTTATTATTTTCTATTCTCCTTTTTGTTTTCGGCACAAGTTCGCCACATTAAACGTTTATTTCTTCCTGTTTATTTATTGTCATTCTGGTCAACTCCCGTGACAATATGCCCTTCATATGTTTACTTATATGTACATTCCATCTCGGTCGGCAGTTCGCGATGGTGTCCTCTGTCTCGAGCTTTCTATCCCAAGCCCCCGGTTCTTCTCCTTCTCCTTCTTGCTGCCCCTAAAATGTGTTTCCGTCATCAGTACTCTGTTTCGTGAGTTATTGAACCGCGTGCAGAAAGCACATCGAAAGTACGTAGTCATCAAAATTGTAGTGTTGTTTCTCTGTACTCCTAATAATAGCAGTAATAATACGTACTTTTGCTTAACACATGCATATCCAAGAGCTCACATGGCGTCTGCACAGCTATGCATAATTGCTTAGTCCTACATAACGCGGCGACAGCCAATCAGGGAGAGCAAAAAATAATCAAAACAAATATAAATTATCATAACACGATTAGATTAGAACAGATGAAATGTCATGCCAAACAGGTCCCCGCTCACAGATTATTAAGATATAATCGTACACTGCGAGCTTTACATTCGCTAGTACTTTTCTATCGTTCGTCATGATCTGTTCTCACCCTGTTCTACGGGAAGGCGAACTTACAGACATCATTAGACTGTAGTTTGCTTTGATTGGCTATTTTTACTATGTGATATGCGGAAAAGTACACGCTTTTTTTATAAGTGCATGAAAAGCACGTGCATCTCGCCAACGGCCAAATGAGATGATGCTTATCAAAGCAAACACGCACGCACGCAATGAGCTTCGGGAAACAAATGCCTATTCTACGTTTCAGCTTCGGTCCGATCGCGGCCGATGTTTTGAGCCGAAGGGCCAATCAAATAACCGCAAAAAGCGCAGCGCCATGGTGTGCTCAATGCGCTTGATAGGACTAGCCGGCAGAGGAGCGCGCACAGAGAGACGGCGAATACCGGCTGGTCCTATCAACTGCAGAGAGCACGCCATGACGGTGTGCCTCTTTCGCTGTTTGATTGGCTTTTCGGCTCATAGCATCGGCCGCGCTCGGACCGAAGCTGAAACGAAGTATAATAACGTAACACAAAAAAAAAAAAAAGGTACAGCGCGATTAGCGACGCGCACCCCCGTGTGACAAGCCATAGAGTTATTACAATAAACGCTAGAGGCTCAGCTGGCGCTAGTGTGCTGTTGCATTTTGAAGCAGACAGCAAGCAGTCAGAAATTGACTTTCCGTAATGCATCTCCATGGGAAAAAGCGAGTGAATTTTCTCTCTGCGCTCGATTATAATAGCAAATATCACGAATAGTTTGTGCGTACTAGGCACATTGGAACATTTCTCAGTCACGCAGATGAAATGATTGGTCAGTTACATCATTTTTATTTGAAATTCGCGGCATTAAAATGGTGTTAAAACCGCTTCGCACGTGTATTTATGTGCACTGTCGGACACAATTAGCGCGAACACGGCGTCGACGCTTTCCAGCGAACGAACGACATGTGGAAAACCAAGAAAGACGGCAAAAACTACGCAGTAACACTCGGTAAGTAACTTCTTGTGCTTGCAGACGATTAAAATAAGTTGAAGGTCACGTAATATAGTCCGGTTTGCAATAAATAAGTACTGCTTTATTCTTCCTGCTCATGAATATGTGCGAAGATGCTTGTTCTGTGTTCAAATCATCACCCGGACGCTCCTTATCTTTGCAAATATGGGGAAGCCAGAGGACAGGTGCGCGATAAAAACTGCCCAACATAGAAAATAATAAGAAAACACACCTTTCGTAGCCCACGTACTTTATTCTTTACGTTTCGAACGTTTTTTTTTACCACTCGTAAAGATGCACGACGGGGTCATTTTCATATAGTGAGAGGACAGGCATATTAGCAATATATAAGCAGCAACGGAATGCTGGCGAACTTTGAACACACTCTACATTCCTTTCGATCTTTATTTTGATTAGAATCGTCGCTCGTTTGTACATACCTGCCATGGAACAGCGGTTTGGGCCTGAAATATAGCGAAGCTTAGCATCGTTCAGTGGTAAAGGAAAAATACTGTAACTAAAGCAATTACACTTCCACAATATTAATAAAGGTACATACTACTCGGTACAACCGAAATAACAAAAGTTATTCATGTTATTTTCCGGCGACGAGACAAAATTCACGGGCGTTTTCCCATAGGAATACACAGGAAGACTGGACAAGTAGACTGCATGCTGTCTGCTTCAATTTGCAACCGGAAGTCCCATAGACACTAGCGCCAGCTGAGCCTCTAGCGTTTATTGTAATAACTCTATGTGACAAGCTACGCGCGGCACTATCGAAGACACAGAGGCACCTGAGTTATACCTTTATGTTTGGTAAGAAAAAAAGCCAGCTGTTCACATTCACGCTTGCGTTGCTTAATGTCACAACTCAGACTGTGTTTTTTTTTCTAAACATATCTTTCGGAAGTGTCATTCGCTGAGCTGCCTCCGTAAGTTGCGGTGATTGGCTCTACGAGTATTGTGCGTGAAAGTAGACACAGAAACTTTTTTTTTATAATGTAGCTACTTTCTTGGGATCCAATGCCCGAGTCTCACTAAAGCCACAAGCAGAAATATCGAACACCAACATTTTTCAAGATCGTGCAACATGCACACGAAGGTAGGCCCTGCAAACAATGCGTTTGTAGAGCATCGAATTTCTTTTCAGAATTATTATTATTATTATTATTATTATTATTGTTATTATTATTATTATTATTTTTAAAACCGCAATCTCCCTACGTCCGTTTCTCCGACAACACTGAACTCCTGTGATAAACCACAGTTATTTCCACACAACTACGTGCGTGTGCACTTCCCCGAGCGAACTCTGGTGGCACCAAAATATTGCCGTTTTACCGGTTTACTCCTTTTGGCTGCGATCTCGAACGATAAGGAGAGAAGAGCGTGTCGTACACGCGAATATAGTCCTCGACTTTCCTCAAAAATTGGTGGCTGTTTGTGGGGGCATCGTCCTGGTGCTTGACGAGATATTGGACGTCATACGGCATGTTCTGACATAACGCGCGGCCGGCATTGAGACGACGCGTTAGATCACGCGCCAAGTGATCGAACAAGGCGTAGAACATCGCCTGTAACGCGGCACGTAAGATAGCGATAACGTTGAGCTCCAATTCTGAAAGGTTCGCATTCAAATCGCTCATATGTATCTTTCGCTCTTTTGCAGTCAATATATTTAAAGGCTAGCCCGCCTATAGGTCGAGAGTCCTGAGGCGAGAAAAAAAAGGCTTAGAGGGATCATGGGAAGGGGAAATGACTCAAGATATGTACATAACGCGGCTAGAACCGTGGGAGTTGGAGCCCCACTACACCCTAAAGAATGCCTAACACAAGCAGATAACTTCAACCCCCGCACCCCTTTCAAAAGAAAAAAAAATACGGGGACGACGAAAACAACGACGACGACGAGTACAACAACATCGACGACGACAAAGACAATAAATAACAACTACAAAAACAATAATAATAATAATCATTATTATAAATACTATAATACCTTAATGTGGACAGCTTAATTTTCTAACAAAACACGAAGTTAATCGAGTAGACACCGCTCCTTTACACTCTAAAAAAACGTCTCTGCGTCTGCTCTCACGCAAAACACTCGGAGAACCAATCAGCGCAACTTATGTAGGCAGCTCAGCGAATGACGATGCCGAAACATCTGTTTAGACCAAAAAACGCAGACTGAGTTGTGACATTAAGCAATGCAAGCGTGACGTTTTGCATTGCTTAATGTCACAACTCAGACTGCGTTTTTTTGGTCTAAACATATGTTTCAGCATCGTCATTCGCTGAGCTGCCTACGTAAGTTGCGCTGATTGGTTTTTCGAGTGTTGTGCGTGAAAGTAGAAGCACAGACTTTTTTTTAGTGTACCTTTATGTTTGGTAAAAAGAGAAAGCCAGCTGTCCACATTTACGAGTATGATTCAAATAAGTCAACAAAAGCCCGCGAAACAACAAGAAAAGAACATGAAAGAAATGTTTTCTCTCAAAAAGTTGATGTGCACAGATACGATTGACGCACGAAAAGGCCTGCTTGCTGCACCTGCACAGTTTCCGCTTTCAAGTCGAACAGCCTCCTTTTAGCGTGGCCGATTACCGACGAAACTTGTTAAAAAGTTGGGACAGTCTATAATGGGTATTCAAACTAAATGTATATATTTTTATACAAATCAAAATAACGTCGTTAATTTTATATATAAATGATTGACCCTCCCAGAGCTCTGAGAAAACCTGCAAGGTAGGAATTATCTTTTTTTTTTTTGGAGTGAACGTTTGGGGTGGTATACGGACAATTGTGCATCTTTTCTTTTTAATTTTTTTATTGTGTTATTGGAATTTTTTATAAGACGTCTTTCAAGTACTGCTCCCTGTCCGTCGCGCACATTGGACACCACACCGAGCGGACTGTCCGTCGGCTGACGCTTGAAGTGCCAGTCGGCCGCTGCGTAATGGCGACATTGACTTCGTGTCGCTGCTGGGCCCGCCGCTCTCCTTCTGCGTCGCGTCCCTTGCCCCTCCCTCTTCACCCTGCTGCTGTCCCCATCGTTGCTCTGAGGCGTGCTCCTTCCTTGTATCTGGGTCCTGCCCCATTGATCACACAGAATCTGCCTGCAGACATGTTGGAAGCATGAAGCCAACATGTTTCGAACCTGCTTGACGGGTGTCCACAGGTAATTCCGTGATCATGTCTGCAACGAACACAGTGTCTCTTGTACGATGTGAGTACATGTGACTGCCCTGTCGCCCACTCTAATTTTTCCTAGTCAAATACAAATAAAAAACAACAACAAAGAAAGCGAGGGTGCTAATCAGCATACCGAATGAAGATATCACCGTACGAAGATATCACCTTACGCGAGCGGTCAACGCAACTCGGCTGTTGCGTCCTCATTTGTAAGTCAGATGTGGCTTAAAAAGAGACACTGACACCCCCCAAATTTCTTTTTTCACTTTTTGCCAGGCGATTTATAATGATGTCGGAAGACTACCTAATTAATATTTTCTAAAAGAGTCACGTATACCACTAAGAAAGCCAAAAAAAAACAACGTAACTGCTCGAAACCGAAACAGAAACCCGCGCACGGAGGTCGGAGAAGTTGAGAGGAGAGGGTGGAGTGGCGAAAGCCAGGTAACGCAGCTCAACCGTGCGCTTTTTTTTTTTCTTTTTTTCCGCACGCAGCAGGCGACATGTGTGGCGGGGAACCGATTGCCGTGCGATTGCTTTGCAGTTATGTTTGTTCCGCTCGCTGTTCTGCGCTTCAAGCTGAGTTGTTTCGTACATTCAAGAGTTGGCATTTAGTAGTGAGTGCCCGTGGTAAATTTCCGTGATCGGCTCCGAAAAGAATACCCCCAAGGTGTTGCGTGAAAAGCTGCCTCACATGTCCTGCGCCCGAAAAAAAGCGGCATTGTGCGGCAAACGTCTGCACATGTTTCCGAAAGATCAACAGGATCGGGACCAATGGTTGGCTGCAATTCCTGTAGAACATTTACGTGCATTTCGGAAACCGGACGCTACCCGATTTATATGCTCCTCGCATATTGTGGAAAGTGACTACAGTGAGTTCGCATCTGTCAAAAAGGAAATCCCATACCAATTAGGTCAGCGACGTTTCGTCCACAAGATTTGTTTGTTTCAGTGATAAATGTAAAAAAAAGAAATGTACATATTGCAAAATGTAAAAAAGAAAAAAAAAACAACAAAAAAGTGAAAGCCGTTTACAACTCCCTGTAACACCGAATTAGAGCGCAGCTCTTGAGGAGGAGGAGGGAAGGGTACTGGGGGGGGGGGGGTCACGTGACCTTGGGGGTCACGTGACGATGCCGATGATGTCATCAGTGACGTCCTGATGACGTCATCAGTGACGATGACGATGCAGACTCCGATGACGTCATCAGCGATGATGGCGATGACGATGCAGATGTCGGTGACGTCATCAGTGACGTCACTGATGACGTCATCTGTGATGATAACGATGACGATGCGGATGCCGGTGACGTCACCAGTGACGTCACTGATGTCGTCATCAGTGATGATGACGATGACGATGCGGATGCCGGTGAGGTCATCAGTGACGTCACTGATGACGTCATCACTGATGATGACGATGCGGATGCCGGTGACGTCATCAGTGACGATGACGCCATCGGGGAGGTCACGTGACCTCGGCGGGGGTCACGTGACCCTGGGGGTGGTCACGTGACCTCGGGAGGGGTGTCACGTGACTTGGGGGGTCACGTGACCTCGGGGGTTCACGTGACCTCGGGGGGTCACGTGACCTTGGGATGACCTTGGGGGTCGCGTGACCTTGGGGTGACCTTGGTTACTCCGACGGCGACGCCGACGCCGCTCAAGCCGGGAACGTGCCCCTAAGAGCTGCGCTCTTAAACATAGGCTTACCGGGATTGAACCCGACTCCGCCGCGTGTAAAGCGGACGTCTTTTCACTGAGATAGTGGGGAAATACTGTCGGTAGTAATAATGCATCAGGTCAACTGTAGGTTGGAAAGTTTGATGCTGATTTTCCTCCAGTGAAGCCACTCCCGGGCCGAAGTCGGGCGGCACCACGCATTGGCCACATTCGCACCTAGTGAAGCAATCGTACGCGTGCCTATTCAACTCGAAGTACGCACTTCATGCTTGACGTTTGCGCGACCGATGTCTTCAGCCACGAGAAGGGGGCGACGGGTCGGCGACGTCTTTGTGTCGAGTACAGCTCCCCTGGCTTCCTTCTTCATGAGAGCGGAAAGGCTGAACGTTTTTGAAAAGGTCTATACTCCATGTCCTTCTTTCAGGCGGAGATTGAGAGAAATGTTCATTTTTGAATAAACAGAAGGCCGAACGTAGCATTTATCTTAAATATTATAACTAAAAAACCAATATGGATGTTTTTTTCTCGTCCAAATATATACAGCATAATTAATGAGCAACACAGCAGACATACTGCCAACCTTGAGGCCAAAGCTGGACGGTAGGGATTTTTTGAAGTGTAAAAATACCCTCATGTATTAAAATGTGATTAAGAAAAGCACTACATTCGCGCTATTCCACAATTAGTGCATAGGTATACCAGTCCCCATTCGTCAATACATTTAAAAACAACAAAAAAGTTCCTGAACGAGTTCGTGTTAAAAGCAATGACAAATAAGGCTTTCTTTTTTTTACGTTCCATTCGTTGTCACCATTTTACCACGAAACATGTTTGTGAAGATTGATGAAGTAATAGCCATGTAACAAGTTAAAAAATAAGTTAGTCGGATTCAATATCATCCTGGTACTTACGAGCAGAAGGTTGACATTAAACCAAAGTAAGCAAAAAATAAAATGAATCAATAGCGATAAAAAAAAGGACAGCTTTACTTTGTAATTGTACGTGTTATATTCGGACATGTTTTGTTGCGTGAATGGCTCCCAAATAAGCTCTACGTATTCAGTCGTGGGTGATATTAATGACTTAGATGCTGTTAATTTGAGCTCTGGACCAGCAAATTTTAACCTTCGGATGCCTATTTTTTTTCTTTGCTCTTTATTGGAAACGTCTTGGATGTGTGCATTCCCTTTCAACTTTAATTTCTTTCAATTACATTTTGTGTTGATTCTAAGCACTTCAGAATAGACGTTCGAACTGCCTACAGTGTTCGTTGCGATGGAACGCCTTTTTTTATTTTTAGTAAATTTTAAACGCTGCACCTCCTCATTATAAACTTTTCTGATATTCGAACGGCTGCAGCATTCTTTTGTGTTGCCCACGAGGACAAAAATATAGGTCTTGCTTATTGATTACCGCATTCAGTAACCTCCTACCCGAAGAATATCAGTTTCCTTTTCTCTTGCTTAATAAGTGCAAAGTCAAATTCGCTCGCTGCAATACGAACGTCGTGTCAAGGAACCCCTATTTTCATATACATTCGAGAACATGTGTGAAGCAAAGGAAGAGGATGTAGATTGCTTAAATTTTTTTTTCTTTTTTCTTCAAGAGCGTGTTTGAAATCAAAGTCATTGGATCCTGGAAAGCAGCGCCAAGCTCCCCATATAGTCGCCATTTTGGACCGTGAAATGAGCAATTTCTCCTTGACCCCTCTGTTCTTGGTGAGCCGATCTAAATTCGCTGGTGACGGGTAGCTTTATGGAGTATTCTTTTGTATACCGAGATTTTGCTAACCACACACCGGCAAAACAAGCCTACAGCTTCGTACCACCAGCACATGAGTGAAGGAGTGAAAGCGATGTTTATTATTTTTTTGGGAAAATCGACTGTTCATTGCGCACTCAGTGGGCACATGTCACAGTCGATAGGGCAGGGGATTGGGTGAACACCACCACATGCTGTGTCGGCGCTTAGACGCACTAAAAAATAAGTTTACTGTTTTAAAATACGCTAGAATAACAATACCATTGTAAGAGATCCGTGGAGATGGGCATGATGGATAAGTTAATTGCATACACAGTGCCAAAGGCGCTTATAGTGGCGAGGAATGATGCTCCATGGTGATCTTGGTGCGACTGGTTTAGAACGACCCTCTGGAAGCTTCGAAGATTTGAATGGACCGAGATGGCGATTTCCATGAAAACGCAGATAAGTTAGCCAATCGCCTTGCGAGGTTTTGGTCGTCTGTATGTTAGTATCTGCTTCTGTCCCGCTAGGGGGATCCGTAGCCGAGTGTTGTTGGCGAACACCAGCTCGAAGCACGTGTAACAAAAGCTCGCGCTGCAGAACAAGGATCCTGGGTTCAATCCCATCCCTGGCCGTTTCGATCTGGATGAGCATCGTAACGGCGTGCGGTCGTGTATCACTACTGGGTGATGCACGTTAAAGACCCCAGGCTAGCGGTTGTACTGGACTGGCTAAATTTCTCATCTGGAGCTGGAGGACTCGTCGCCCGTTGAGGCAGACCAACTTCTAGGTTGTAAACATACAAACAACCCAATTTTTTTTTTTTTTTGTGTCCGGCTAGCAGGTAGGGAAAACAATTGCTACTTTTCCAGGGACGACGAGGAGCTGATGGCGAGCGGACGAGTCTGTGAAGCGCTCTCCCATTCGCTCGGCCCGCGTTCATTCTTTTTTCTACGAATACTTCGCTTTGCCCACGCTAAGCGACGTAGAGAACACCGAGGTTGTGCGGCTCGCACGCTTGCGGGGCCGCCTTCTACAACTCCGGACCGGGGACAGCAGAGAACCCCAGCTAAGCAGACGATGGCTACGCCAATTAAGGACAACACATGCACGACCCCGGCAGTAGAATACAAGGTCACGGCACCGAACGGCAACCCAGCCATGCCACTAGGACCGCCACACAACGGACCCGCTGCTAGTGACGAGAGATCTATTGGCGCCTTGCCAGCAACGCAAGTACTGCAGCCGCAAGAAAAACGAGGGATGTCTTCAACTTCGGTGAATTGAATTCCTACTCAAACTCTAAACCCGGATCAAATCAACACCCAGGGCAGCAACGTCATTGTGCACAAAGTAAGCGACACTTACTTGAAAATTTGCCTCGAGAACAAAGACGCCATCTCAAACTTCGTCACAATGAAAGAAGATTTTGATTCCTTTATTCGAAACAAAAAAGACCTTCAGTGTATGATGAAAAAATTCCGCGAAACAGATTGGGAATCCTTTCAAGCTTTCACAGTAGAACAGAACCGCAAGAGAAAGCAACCTCATGGAGTAAACGCGATGAGAAAAGCAGTAAACGAGCCCATAGCCACCTCTTCAAAGGAAATCAAGATAGTAAAGGACCACCAGCCTGCGGATGATATGGCATATTTCAAAGCGGTAACATGCAAAAAACCGAGGGCTGCTAAGCAATCGAAGACCGCCACCAATATAGCCGTACAAGAAACCTCAACTAACAAAAGTTCAAATGAAAAAAGGCAAGTCAACGACTTCTGCCGTCGTCAATAAAATGTCCGTACAAAAATCCCAGGAAGTGGACAAGAGTTCAACAGAAAGAGAATCAGCGCTGCCCGCAGCTGGTGACAAACCAAAGGTGCAGGCAGTAGTTTTCCGCTCAACTTGCAAAAGAAACGTTATGGAATTCACTCCTAGGCAAATCAAGTCCGCCGCTGCAGAAGCGGGAGTTAAACATCTGGAAAATTTTACGCTCAAGTACAACGGAAAAGCGAACATGATAGCTGCAATTACGAAAGACGCAACCACCGCAGACGAGCTCACCCAATTCAAGGAAATTTGCACGTCTGACGGCGCTATGGAATTCCAGGCAATGAGAGCACAGAAACCCAACCAATGCAAGAGCATTATATACTTCAAGAACATCCCATAAGAAAATGACGAAACACTTTTGGAGGAAGTGTCCTGCGGAACATACAACATTATCCAAGCCCATATCTTTGGCCCGAAGAGATTCACTGTCTTGCTCACGTTTGAGGGAGCGACAAGGCCGCGCTACGTGCGCTTCTGCAATTTTACATACAAGGTGCTTGAATACAGGCCTAAACCACTTGTATGCTTCAATTGCCACCGATTTGGACACCGTGCAGACATTTGCCCCAGCGAAAACAGCTATTGCAGCAAATGCGGCCACGAGCGCAACGAAAGCAACGAGTGTACCCAACCACCAAAATTCAGGAATTGCGGAGGCAAACATCAGGCTACAGATAGGAACAGTCCCAAGCGAACCATCCCACCCTCTTCAGACAAGAACGCTCTACCGAGGACAAAAAAGCCGCCCCGACTAAAGAGTAAATAGAAGCCTGGCCGGAGCTTGCCCAGAAGCAAGAGAAGAATGGCCAACAAACAACAAGAGAGACTCGCTCTTGGGCCTACATGGCAGGGGATAACCACCAAGGAGGCTTCATCTTGGAGCAGCCGATCGCTGTAGGTGTGGTATGGAACGTGGTGTGGTATGGAACGCATTTGAGCATTTGACCGCACCGTGACATAGATGAAAACGAACGAAAGGCTCGGTATGCTGCGGCTCAGCGTCTACGCAGACAAGCACCACCAGAGCTTCGCCCCAATCAACATCGTTCACCACGTGGAGATGCGGTTGTTTTTTTCTTTAATTTTTTTCTGGAACTGCTATTGCGTGGGGTGAAAAACGAACTCGTGTTTCAAAGATCATTAACGTGAGGGATCCGTTTTAAGCGGTATTTGCGCAAAGTACAAAAATTGTTGCATCGCCCCTTTAACATGGGGGAGCTAGTTCAGGCACTAGCAAAGGGGAACACGACGCCGGGCCCAGATCGGATCACCGTGGCCGCCTTGCGCAATCTTCCGGAGAAAGGCGAAGAACAACTGCTCGAAGTCTTCAACAAGGTCTGGGAAAGCGGAGAAATCTCGGGAGAGTGGAAACACTCAACAGTGATTCCCATCCCGAAGCCGGGAATGTCGTAGGACAAGGGCAAGAACGAATCTCCCGCCTACTCTCCATTTCAGACCGGTTTTAGACCTAGCCTTAGCACCACGGACAGCATAGCTGTCATTCACAAAGACGTGCTGCCCAAACAACCTTCTAACAGACCAAAGACAGTGGTGGCATTTGATGTAAAAAAAGCCTTCGACTCGGTACCTCACTGGGCAGTGAGTGATTCGAGAAGCCATCAACAGAGGCCTTAAAGACAAATGCCTACCGTCCATCAGGTCATTCTCAACTGAGCGAACATTTTCTGTGCAAGTCGGCAGAACAGAAGGGAAGACGACTGTCCTTACCAGAGGCGTACCACAAGGCGCAGTGATATCCCCCACGTTTTGCAACATGGTGATGGCGGACCTTGCATTCGAACTGGACAAACATGAATGCTTAAATTATACCATCTACGCCGATGACATTGCGCTGTGGTCAGTCGCCCCAACCATCTTACTGCAGCAACACTACCTAAACGGCGGCTTGGACGCAATGGCCTGCTTTCTGGAGAATATTAATATGGAAATATCTGCCGAAAAGACACAGTATGTAATAGTAGCCAACAAAACAGGCAGAAAACGATTCAGCTCAATGAGGTTGGAGGTAAATGGAACGACCATTCAAAGGGTCCCGGAAGTCAAAATTCTTGGCGTGATTATCCAAGAAGACGGCCGAGCGACCAAATTGTACGATAACATTAGAACAACATGGAAGAGCACCATTGGAATAATCAGCAAGATCACAAGCAAATCATGGCGGGCACAAGAACATACCCTCCGAAGGCTTGTACGTGACCTGCTGGTCTCAAAAACAATCTACGGGAGGAACTACCCTCGCCTCTTTAGGGCTCAGAAGGACGGACTAGAGCATTTGAACAGCAACGCCAGAAGGCTCATCACTGGGCTCCCTGAGTGTACAAACTTGAAGATTTGATTGAAATCGCCGATATCAACAGGCTGAACGAAATTGCGGCAGAGGACACACTAAGCCACGTATTGAGGCTACAGACGACACCGGCGGGAAGAAAGATTCTTAACAAGCTAGGATATCAATACGCCACCCACCTGTACTAAACTGCATCCCCGCCATGGGAAGACACCTTCATTACAGAGACAAAGCACACCCCTCAAAATATGGGCAAAGAACAAGAATATAGATGTACCATGGCAAGGGGCCATCTCAAGCAAGCACAAGCCGAAGTAGAATCGGGAAAGACTGTTTATTACTCGCATGCGGCCGTCTATAAAGACGCCGTAGCTATGGCGACAGTTAACAGCAAGGGGGACTTGGCTCTCTTAAAGCTAAACGAGTCCATTGCTTCTCGAAATGCCGAACTGAAGGCTATTCTTATGGCAGTTGAAAACTCTGACCCTTAACAAGAATACCTTGTCTACACGGACTCTAAGGCCGCATACGAAGAATGCAGGAACCCATCCACTTCCAACAAGACTGCAAAGGCCACCAAAGCACGCGTCATAAACCGACAGACAAAGCTTAGTGTGAGATAGATCCCAGGCCACCAAAACATACTTGGGAACGAGGCAGCACATGCCTCAGCACGGGTCATGCTCTCTTCTCCTTCTTCTGATCCCGGCTATGGTGACCTCACGTGCTCTTCAGAAAGACAAGACCCTACAGCCGTCAAGGACGATGAGTGAACAGAGCGCCGAGAGAGGCTCCATGCACTCAGAAAACAAAACTCACACCCCTTGCCGGATGGACCCTACTCCATATGGGACAGGGTCTGCTTCAGGCGGCTACGCACGGGAACCGCCATGGTACCTAAACGTACTGCAATGTACGCTTGGAACAAGCAACGACCGAAAAGGTATAACTAGAGCCACTAAATGAGCTGCGCTTAGAGTATCGGCACTCCGTTCCTCGGCATTGTTGTGGGCGCCGCCATTTTGGCTCGTATGCAGAGCAGACGCAACTGCCGATAGTCATGATTTAAAAGTGTGGCTTCCTCAGCATTAGATTCTGTGTTAGGAAGCTCATGTAATATTGCTTTCCTCTGTCGCGAACTGTTTAAACATTTGTGGAGGGCGGAAAAGCGTTTCCCGTGATTTCAGATAAAGCTTCAGATAACTGGCAACCATGATTTTAAGACACAATATGGCCAAGTGTCGTTACTCTGAAGCGTAGCTTATTTAGTGGCACTAGGTATAACGAAGACAACTCAGACCCCGCAGACAACATGGACGAAAGCCTCTGCCGACACTGCAAGGTCGTGGCCTCAGAAAATCACGTTTTCTGGGACTGCATAAACATTTTTGAGAGAAAAGAAGAAATTTTACATACCATTCCCGAGGATCAAATACAGAAGAGTTTGGCGGAATGGACCAGACCATCCGGCTCACCCAAGCATCGAAAGGAACTATTCGACTCCCTCCTTCAGTTCATTGAGGAGGCTCACCTGACTCATTTCATTTAATCCCCCCCCCCCCCCCCCCCCAGGACAGCACCGACGGCTTAAGCCCAGCTGACCTGGCCCTGGTGTTTCTTTCATCTTGTTATTATTAAAGGCGTTTTCAAACAAACAAAAAAAAAACTTTTCCAGGATCCAGTGACTTCATTTTAAATGTAGGTGCTTCACCATTCCTTTAAAGCTTGAACCGTCGATATTTGGGTTGAATGAGTGCGTGGGCTATTTACGGCTGACAAAGCCACCAAACGCTTTCAGAAAAAACTGGCTTAGATAAGTAACAAATCAGATCGAATCTTCGGTTGCCGCTCGGCTTCCGCTGTAAATCGAAGCTGTAGAGGCGCGAATGACGAGATACAAAATAATGTCATGTGGACTGAAAAATGCTACCCGCGTTGAAATTATGAGCAATTGAACGTCTTGCTCACCCTAGAGGACAGGGCATGCCGTTTATTTATTTATTTTTAATCCAGCCACTCTCTCGTCATTTGCTGGGACCTGGGCTAGCTCCGTGAATTAAAGATGGCTCTCATTATGCTCCGAGGGACAAGTGACGCACGGAAGCTCTCTACTTAGCGTAGTGAGTAACTGAGGTAGATTTCGACTTCTGCTTCGCACTTTTGAAAGCAGCCCCGCTGTAAAAGTTAGTCTTTCTACCATGGGCAGAACACGCTTTGTTTGGGTACCAGCCCTGCAACCACTGGCACGCTTTGGCTTTTGGTACTCCGGCTAGTTCGAGCAAGACACCGCTTGTTATTAAGGCTACAGCAGTTAACATCCATCCGTTCATCCAGGCTCGAAAATCAGACGATCCACATACACCATCAGCAAGATGGAGGCGCCCAGATGCCGTTCGTGCAATCCTCTATATATAGGAATCTTTTCCCTTATTTTTCGTCCTTTTTGTCACTTTGCATACTCGTACGACTTTATTTGCACAATAAGAGATCAGAATAAGATATCTGAGACATCTGAAACGGTTCCGTAAAGAACGTCGCCGGGTATGTCAAATTCTTTTTTTTTCTTTTCTTTTACCACGCCCTTTATCAGCTCGCACAACTAAAAGAAGAAAAACGTACTGCGTCGTTCGTATTTTTTGTTTATTATTGCAACACATTTCAATGCAAAAGTAACAAGGAGGGGTAGAGTATAAATGGCAGTTTGATAAAGACTTTATTATATGTAATTTATTCCAGTAGAAACAGACAGCATTTTACCCACAAGTTAGGCAAAATTATTTTTCGAATCTTCCACTTCTCATGAAGTAGCAGTCGTTTTAGTTACGCCAAGTTCATCTTCGCACTGCAGCGTGTGTATAAAGAGACTTTCACTTTCGGCGTCCTGACAACAAAAAACAAAAAAAAACAACACAAAAACAGGTTAAAGTCAAGTTGGCAAAAAAAACAGTAAAGCCAAGGTCACATTGCTTATACGTCATTCAGAATACAGTCTGCATACTGACTCGAACGCCAGTCACCGCGAGTTCCGTGCATCGAATGCCGCATGGCAATGAGTTCAAAGAGAAAGCTTGGCCCGCGGCATTCGAACCACGGATATTGCTGTGACTCGTGTTTGCAGACTGTCCTTTGTATGATGTATGAGCAGTGTGACTCCGGCTGAACGCAACAGGATAGACTAAATTAATGCCTTGCATTGTAATAAAAACTGCATCACAATATCAATAGCAATTTTTAGAATAGGGGGCCCCAAAACTTGGGGGCCTCAAAGAAATAGGGGCTCACCACTGCGCGTGCGCAGAACCCAAACTCCGTTTAGTGTTTTGGGTTGGCGCTCGCCCCCCACGCAGAATTCGAGAAATAACGTGGGGCCCAGTGGTGCAAAACTATCGATAGTAAAAAAGAAGGATCAATATTACTATCGATAGTCGACTATCGAAAAACTATCGATAGTACTATCGATAGTCGACTATCGAATAACTATTGATAGTCGACTATCGAACTATCGACAGTCCTGCGGCACTAACGATAGTTTTGGAAAAAAACTATCGAAAGTATCGATAGTCAATTTATTGATAGTTTAGCATCACAAACCCGGCCCCAGTTTCTTGGGGCCGGGTTGCGTCGGCAAACATGGCGGCGCCCTTTCCGCTCGCTTTGAGCAAATTTGCCATGGTCCCTGCACTATTAGCCAATTTCATTACCAATAAATGGTACAACCGGCTTTCGCTTAGCTTTATCTCGCTCAAGTGACAAAGAATGAGCGGTGAGCTCGCCCCATCTTAAAGATCGTCCCTGATTCTGGCCGTTCCTAGGCCTAAACAGACGCGGTAACCGTTGGCATGGCAACACATTGCTGTCTCCGTGGCTCCGAGTGGATTTCGTTCGTGGCAAGATACCTGCAGCTTGAAAACATGTATTTCACGGCTTCAAAGTCGCTCCAGCTGAGATCCAAATAGAGCAGCTGCTCGCAGAGTTTGCTCGTTCGCGTCCGTCTCAGTTTTGGCATAGTTGAAGGCCTAAATCTTCGACGACAGACGATCAAAGCGCCAATGAGGTTATAAGTACTAGGAGGGGGCACGTTGCATGATTGGTGAAGCCTAGTCATAAAAAGTTTAAACGATATTGTGCCAAACGTGACCGCAGATCCCTCTAGCGATTGGTGCGCGTGATATGTCACGTGCGGGATGGATGGTTGATTGTAAAAGGATTCCTTGCAGGCTTGCGCGCGCTCCGTCCGGTAGGTTTTATCTGTTCAAAGGCTAGACGAAGGCTAGCTACGGTCACGTGATGTGGTCATGTTGGGCTGGTAAGTGAGGAGAGTAAGGAGGAAAATGAGAAAGAGGAGAGGCGTCTAGAGAGCATGGCTTGTGGAGGCTACGCGGCTGCCTTCTATTCTCCATGCAAAGCGCACACGAACGCCCGAAAAATCTGAGAACGAGCGCGAAATTAGAACGCGGGTTGGATTGTTTCGGCTCAATACAGCCAACAATTATACTGATTTTAGGTTGTCTCTTGTTTTAGCCGGGTTGTTTGGGATTAACCTTAACTGCTAAATGTTTGGGATTAACCTTAACTGCTAAATGCACATGTTTTACGTTTTTTTAATATCTTTCTTTTTTGATTATTTCGCTCGTTAGCCGCATTGGCGCTGCAAGCGAGAAACGTAAGCGCGCTGCGCTGCCTTGCCAAACCCCCATTCTATAAGCCGCCGAAGCCAACCTCGTTGCGTTTGGGTCCCCCGATTTCTTAGGAGAACCTGAACGTTGTAGCCCCCTATTCTGAAACTCTCTAGTAATTCCAAATACCCAGCGATTCCAGACCTGTATTCCACTCGCTGCTATTTTCTCTGGTTACTGCTACTACGTTGCTCATCGCCAGTACCTATCTTTTCTGTGACTTCATCATAAGCTTTTTTTGCTTGCTTGCGAGGGCCTAGTAGGCCCTTTGCTCGGCACTCCAGCCGACAAGGCATGTGAATGTCAATTTCTTTAGTCACCACTCCCGCCTTACGACGAAGAACTCGCCAATGTCTCCGGCTTAATTTCCGATGACAATCAAGGTGTGTTCCAGAATGTCGTCCGCGGAACAAAGGGACGCTGCCCAAGTCATGGCTCTAGTTCCAGCGAAAAGACCATCATTACCCAAACAAAGCCATCTGCCGGTCTCGTTGTACTTTTCACTCCTGTGGATGGAGATGTATGAATTGACTCTATCAATTCGGTTCGTCTCACGTCCACTCTGGAGACTCTCGTGCCTTTGTGTGTCATTGAGGTGCGCTATACAGTCGGCAGAACCTCCTAGCGATTGACACGAGAAATGCACAGACGACACGTTCTCTTCTTGGACAGACTACGCTTTGCGGTATACATGTGCGTGTTTTAGAGCCTCGTGGAAACGCCTCCAGCGTTGGAATCGTCCGCGACATTGACAGCACCGTCTCAGACTCCGCAATACTCGGTGTTCTGCGCTCGAAAGCAAGCATCCGCAACGTCCGTTGCATCGGCAAGTTCACCACTATTCGCATTGAGTTTGCTTCTCCTACAATTCCTGGTCACGTCAACGTCGGCCTGGTTCGACATTGTCGACTTGTATGTCAATAACACCATTCAATTAAACCGATGCGGTTTGTTTGTACATGCTGCGGCTGTCTGTAAGCGGTCGCTAACTTGCCTCCGATGCGCACACCCCCCCGCAACTACGGAGTTTAAAGGCTCGAACACTCTTTGCGTTAACTGCAAGAAGCCACATTAAACAACATCACAACAGTGCCCATTTTTGCAAGCTGAGCACCCCGTGTGGTCGCTATCGCTGCGAAAACAGTGTGCCCTTCGCAGAAGCACAAGCCAAAGTTGACAAACGTACGGCCGAGCGTGCGGCTCCCCGAGCCGTAGCTACAACAGAGATGGTTGTCCCAACTGAAAAACCCCAACGAAGACGCCGTCATTATCGACGTCGCCGGGCGGAACAACCTATTGCCGACAAGCAGGACCCATCATCATCGCTTGTCCCCGAAGCCCCGAAGCCAATGAACACAGAGCCTTCACCTAAGGAAGCTCGTGACCTTGGTTCTTCCGGCGAGAAACATCGGACGACAAAGCTACAAAGGAGCGCTGCAAAACAAGACCCCATCGTCGTCTCTTCCAGTTTATGCTGGACCTGTACTCCCGGTAGCTCAAGCTCCCTTGAGTGTTGGACAGGAGGCAACAACTTCACACTCAAATTAATGTAGCCTCATTTCCTGGTTAGGTAGCTTCGTATGCTAAATACTGGTAATAGCGCGAAAATTTCTTCTGCTTCTACAGTATCCATGGGCAAACCAGCTCCTGCATTTTAACGCACTCATAGAGCCTCGGGTCAAAAATTTTCTGCGATGAAAGGTTTTACTCCACTCAGTTTTATTTTTATGACTTCCTCCCCATCTATTTTACATTGGAACGCCCGCAGCACCACTTCTAAAGTAGCAGAATTACAGTATTATTCTTTAACTCAGCCGGTACCTATATACATGCAATTTCGGGTTGCCTCCTCATACATCGCGCTTGAGTTCAGCCGTATATTCATTGCCTTAGCGCGGCAGCCGTGCCTAGCAGCTCGCCACGGGCGTCACTTTTTGTCCACTCTAATGTGCAGCAAGCTGCAGAGGATGCGTTCCATTTGTGTACAGAAACAGCTGAATTTGTAACATGCACTGTTCATATTTCGCTCCTTTAGGATGATCATTCTGCATGTATATATATGTATATGCCCTTCTGGTCGTTTTGTCGCGAAGTGCATTCGTAGCCAACGTCTTCAATTTTCTGGTCGTTTCCTTATATGCGTAGATTTTAACGCACACTATCCTCTTTGGGGTAGTAAACGCACGACGTCTCGGGTTGCGGCTCTCGCAGATGAGATTGAATCAACGGATTTTATTATTCTGAATGACAGCTGTCTCACATTTTTTGGTCATCGCGGAGAACCTAGCGTGCTGGACCTTACTCTCGCTCCCCCAGATCTAGACGTGTACTGGTCGTTGGATGCGGTGAATATATACCCGAAGTGTGCCGCCACCCACGTCATCAATACAGTGTAACAAATTGGGACGTATGCCGCGAAGCTTTTCGCTTTCTTGGGCCGTCTGAGGATATACTAAAAATGTTTCCTACATGTCTTGTTAAATCCACAACTAAAATATCTTTAAAGGAACACTGACACCCCCCCAAAAAATGTTTGTTTTCATTTTTTGACAGGCGATTCTTTATGGTGTCAGAAGACTACCCAATCAATATTTTGCTACAGAGTCACGTATATTTTTAATAAAGCCAAAAAAAAAAAGCGCAACTGTTAAAAACCAAAACCGAAACCTTCGCGCGAAGGTCGGTGAAGTGGAGAGGAGAGAGTGAGTGGTGGAAGTCACGTGACTACACCCAACCGTGCGTTTTTTTTTTTTTTTTTTTTACGCGCAGCAGTTGAAATACGTTGCGGGAACCGTTCGCAGTGCGATTCCTTTGCAGTTATGTTTGTTCCGCTCGCTCTTTTGTACTTCAAGATTAGTTGTTTTGTGCATTTAAGTGCTGGCAATTAGTAGTGAGTGCCCGTGGTGAAGTCCCGTGATCGGCTCCGAAAAGAATACTCCCAAGATGTTGCGTGAAGAGCTGCCTCACATGTCCTGCATCTGAAAGTGGCATAGTGCGGCAGAGTGCACAAGTTTCCGAAAGATGAACGGGTCGGGATCAATAGCTGGCTGCAATTCCTGTAGAACAGTTACGGGCCCCTCGGAAAGCGGAGGCTACCCGATTTATATGCTCCTTGCATTTTGTGGAAAGTGACTACGTTGAGTTCGTTGGTGTCAACAAGGGAATTCCATACCATTTAGTTCAGCGACGTATCGTCCACAGCAATTTTTTTTTCTTTCAGTGATAATTGTTAAAAAAAAGGAATGTAAACATCGCAAAATGTTTGACGAAAAACAAAAATTACGCCCACAGTAGGGATTGAATCCGTGCCCGCTGTGTGTGAAGTGGACGACTTTCCACTGAGCTACTAGAGAACTCTTTCGACCACAGTAATGCAGCCGGTCGACTGCAGGTCCGAATGTTTGCTGTAGATTTCCCTCCAGTACATCTACTCCCAGCTCGAAGTCGGGCAGCACCAGGCATTGGCCACATTCGCACCTAGTGAAGAAATCGTACGCGTGCATATTCAACTCGAAGTATGCACTTCGTGCTTGACGTTTGCGCGAGCGGTGTCTTCAGGCACGAGAAGGGAGCGACGGCTCAGCGACGTCTTCGTGCAATCGACTTGGTGGTCGGGCGTGTCGAACGCGATGAATACCAATTCTTTTGATCAGTTAAAAAGTTTTCTTTCGAAGGAAGGCAGAATTCGCCGGAACCGTGAACGGCAGTCCTGAAGTAGAGGTCCCACGCCCGTCGTTCGCTGTCATCGCCGTCCCCGCGAGTCCCACGATACGCGAAACGACGCCATGTTGAGAATTACACACTGAACGCACAGAATGCTTCCGGTTCTTTGCGCAACTTTTTTTTTTTCAATCAACCTATTTGCAGCTTTCTAGAAGCCACAAAAAATGGGTTTCGTATTTTTTTTTCTATTTTTAATATTGAGCGTGTGCGTTCAATGAGCAAGGACTTTGATTAAATTTTTTGGTTGGGTCTAAACCTTAGAGAACGGCCCGTGACCACGGAAAAGAGAGTGAGCGCGACTCAAACCGACCAGTTCTTGATCGGCGGTTTTCGGGCGGAAAGAAATCGAATTTCGAGCCGCAAATTCTGTTCTGCGTAGTTGGGCTCTCATATATCACGTACACCTAAAAACATCGGCGAGCATAAATGCCCTGTCAGTGTCCCTTTAACGATATCTCAGCCTTCACCGGATATGAATTTTGTACGCTTAATTTCTGTTCGCCGCCGTACTCAGCGCCGTGCGCGCCGATCTGCTAAGGCACCACATCGGGTAGACTGTCGTCGTGTTACGTCAGCTTTACGGCGGCATGCTCGCACACTTTGTCGTCGACAATTTCGTCAATTTGCCTCGTCATTAACGAGATGTACACCCAAGCCAAAGATCTACAAAGTACTGAGATGTATGGGCGGCTCTCCAACACCTCGAGATCTGTTCATTGCCCTCCCTCTTAAGACTGGTCTTGAATTATCACGACTTGCTGACCATTTTGCGGTGCTGTTCATGGGACCCCAACGCCTTTCTAAATCTTCCTATCTTCGATCACTGACTGATCCTGCACGAAGTCCACAAGTCTGGATCATATTTTCACTAGGTTGGAACTGAAAGCGGCTCTTAAGAAATGCTGCTTCTGGTTTTAATATGGCATTACTTATCAAGCGTTGCGTAACCTGAGTGATAAGTCAGGCATCGTCTTGCTCGAACGCTTCAATCTAGCGTGATATGCTGGCAGCTGGTATTCTTCCGCAAGAGTGGAAGCATGCTATAGTAACCCCCATTTTGAAACGAGGCAACCCTTCGTCAGAACTGTGTGGGAGCAACTGGCTTCCCTCCCCCAAGAAGGCGTGAGCCGCGGACGTTCCGGGCGAAGCCGTCTGACTTCGAGCCCGGTCGTTCCGTATCGTGTCGGGGACAATACGCCACCATGCTGATTTACTCTCGCACTCCTCCGCGCGTCTCCCCGATTTCGGGGGAACAGCGAGATCGCGCGAGGGACAGTCGGCCTGCCCTCCGAGTGGACGGCCGTGTGGTCGAGGAGTCCTGGATTGGACTTTGGGCAACGGGTCGAGTCGCGGCGCGAGCTCGTCCTACCGGCGATGACTCCACGCTAGTGATTACCCTGGCTCTGGCAGTCGGCGTCCCCACTACCTGTGGACGTCCGTCTGCCGAGAGCCCTGGCCCCGAACTCCTGCGACGACGGGTAGCGGCGTGAGCTCGTCCGACCGGCGATGACTCCTGCGCTGCGGGCACACTGTGTCCACGGCTCGCTTGACCGCAGTGTCTTGTTGGGGACCCCTGGTACACAATAAACGCTGTTGGATACCGGGATCATCATTGTTGGCATGGCGTTTGCCGAACCCGGCGCGGCGACAGCCCTCGTCAAGCCGCGCGGTGGGACGGGCATCGGATTTCCCCTTTGACCGGACAGGTCCCCGGACGTAAAGGTGCGTAATCCTTCCTCCCTTTATTCCCACAACTGTCATCGTACCGCCCAATATCCTTGACCTCGTGCGCTGGAAAACTTCTGGAACGCTTGGTGCTTACGCGTCCCCAGTGGTACCTTGACGATATTAAAGGACTGCCACCTGAGCTCGCCGGATTCAGAAGGGGGCGCTGCACTGTATCGTGAGCCTTACATCAGCCCCTTCTGATCCTTCCCCTTTTGATCGATGCATGCTATGTCCCTTTATGCAAACATGCCTCGCGCGTGTTGCAAACATGCTAGAAGACCTTGGACTTGCCGTCTCAGCGCAAATCAACAGCGGTGCTCGCTTAATCCCGCGCTCCCTTCCGTAACGGACTTCAGCGGCTTTGTGTGAGACTCGAGTACCACGCTTGCGTGACTATCGATACTTAGTGTACTTTTGCTTCCCGACTTTATTGGCGTCGACAAGTTACGAACCTTGTCCGTCAGACGGCGAAGACGACATCTCTGTGCTGTCGTCGATAATTTTGTCAAGGTCACTGAGAGAGAGAGAGAGAGAGAGAAAACATGTTTATTGGAAAGATGAAGAGGTTATCCCGCGGGAATTTGCAGGATTGCTACTTCATACATGGGAAAGGGAGAAAGGGGCAAAAAAGACAAAGAAAGAAAAGGAAAGAAAGAAAACTTTGAGGATGGCTGTCAGTTACTTTTGGAGGGTGTCCTACAGTATTTTATCAAGTTGAGTCGTTTGGAGAAAACGAATCAATGAGCTCGTCGGCTTGACTCCTTGCAATGTTGATGGCCATGGCCCCAGGAGATGATTGAGCGTGAGCGGTTCTCCGTTGTGAAGAGTCAGGGAGCTTATCATTTCCTTTCTTTGGTCAGCGTAGAGGGCGCAGTGACAAATAACGTGTTCCAGCGTTTCTACGACGTCACAGCTCTCGCAGATGGAGGAGTCCAGCTGACCGGTGAGATTTAGATAATATTTTGTTGAGGCCACGTTCAGTCGTATTCGGTGAAGAGCGGTTTCTGTCCGACGTTTGAGCCCCCGGGGAGGGCGAAAGGTAAGAAAGGGGTCAATGTTGTGAAGGTGTCTGTAGTGATATAATGGATTCGCCCAGAGGGTGTTTACTAGAGCCGCAGTAATGCGGTTGGTTGTAGCTCTGGCGTCTGAACGTGAAAATGGAATTACCAGTTTGGACGTAAGATGATGTGCATTCTTGGCTGCCAAGTCAGCACTTTCGTTGCCTCTAATACCGCAATGGCTCGGGATCCACTGTAAAATTAGTGTGTGACCATTATTTATAGCCTCTTTATGAATTTTTAGGATCTGATGTACCAGCTGAGCATTAATGTTCTTGCTTTTGGTAGATTTAAGGCTTTGAAGGGCTGCCCTTGAGTCAGTAAAGAGTGACCAATTGTTTGGGGCACTCGTAGAAATAAAGTGAATTGCTTCTCTAATCGCTACTAGTTCTGCTGCCGTCGATGATGTTACATGGCCTAGCTTCCCCTGGAGTATTTTGTTTATTGATGGTATAACAAAGCCGTAGCTGGAAGTTTCGCGAGTAGAAGACCCATCAGTGTACACATGAATTCGGGAACGGTGATGCGTGTTAATGGTTTCTAGAGAATGTTGCCTCAATACCTCCGTTGGAGTATACTTTCTTGAATGTATCCCTGGAACATCTAATTTTATAGAAATTACTGGATATATCCATGGTGGTAACAACGAGAACTCTGCTGGTTCAAAGTCTCGTGGAAGATCCGCGTTGTCAACATTCACGATTTGGGAAAAACCAGACGCGCTTCTGCTGTTTCCGATGTCTGCTAGGTAGTGGTCTTTGTGCCTTGTGAGGTGGCGGAGGTGTGCTCGAAGGGTTCTTGAAGTCTCAGCGCGCCAATCGGAACAGCCCCTGCCTCAGCTACAGTTCCGACATTTGAGGTGCATCTTGGGAGCCCTAGACAGGCTCGTAGAGCTTGAGCCTGCATACCTTCCAATGCTCTTATATTTGTACGGCACATCCCATGAAGTACAGGTAGGCTGTATCGAAGGAAACCGACAAAAAGGGCGTTATATAGTTGAAGAAGGGCGGCTACAGAGGCGCCCCACTTAGTGCCACTAATGAATCGGATGAGCTGAATAATGCCAAGAAGCTTTCTTTTCATTTGTTTTATGTGCGGTGTCCATGTCAAAGACTTGTCCAGAACTATTCCGAGGAATCTGTGCGTGTTCACATATGATATGGGATGACCATCAACTGTCAGACAGTACCTATGAGTACTCTTTCTGGTAAAAGCCATGGCAGCCGACTTTGATGGCGATAGAGATAGTCCACGGTGTTGTAAGTAGCTGGAGATGATCTCAAGTGATTTCTGTAAGCGGATTCGATTAAATCGCTGCGTAATTGATGACGTCCATATGCAGATGTCGTCCGCGTAAAGTGTAATGTTGACGCTCCGGGGAAGTTTGTTTACGAGTGCCAGGAGGGTAATATTGAAAAGTGTAGCAATGAGAACTCCGCCTTGCGGCACGCCTCGAAACACTGTATGCTCAGTCGTTTTCCCGTCTGCTGTCAGCATGTGAACTGTTCGACTATCTAAGTAGCTTAAAAGCCACGCGTAGAGACGTCCTTTTATTCCTGCATAGCTTAGGGCGTCACGGATAGCCTTGTGACTTATTGAGTCAAACGCGCCTTTTATATCTAGAAATACAGCGGTAGTGATTCGCCGACACTTCCTTTGTTCTTGGATGCTAGTTGTGAAATCAATGACGTTGTCCAGGGAATTCCTCCCTCGTCTGAAGCCTGCCATACACTCAGGGTATATCTCAGATTGTTCAAGGTACCATTCTAGTCGTGTGTGAATCATTTTTTCCATCACTTTGCCGACACAAGAAGACAACGCGACTGGGCGGAAAGATAATATGTCCAGAGGTGATTTACCTTGCTTAAGGATAGGTATGATGCGCGATGTTTTCCACTCCCGGGGTACCTGGCTAGTTTCCCATGACATGTTGTAAAGTTTTAAGAGCCTCTGTCTACCCTTGTTACCAAGATGAGCTAATGCTGAGTAAGTTATACCATCTGGTCCGGGAGAAGACGAGTAGTTCAATCCGGAAAGTACATCTTCCAGTTCACGAGCATCAAATAATACGTCCATGTGGTTACACGCTCGGATCTGACTATGAAGTTTAACAAGTGTTGCCACCGGATTCGCAACATTTTCTGTAAGTTTTTTGCAGTAGGCTTCAGCCAAAACTAGTTCTGAAACATCTTGTTTCAGTGCAAGTGCCCGGAAAGGGTGACGTTGTTGAGGTGTTGTCCGCAAGCTCCGTGCTAGGTTGTATATCTGAGAAAGAGGCCTGCGTGGATCTAAAGTTACGCAGTGAGCTCTCCAACGGCGCCTAGCCAGTTTGTCTAGGTGACGTTTTATACGTTTTTGCTGGCGTCTCGTTTTGCGCAGATCTTCAGGGTCGTGTGTTTTTCTAACCTTTCGCTCGCATCTTCTTCGAAGCGCGCGAAGTCGTTCATATTCTGCATCGATGACAGGGTAGGTTCGAGGCAGGTTATATGTTTTCGTGGATTGCTTCACAACCTCTTGAATACCATTAAAAAACTCTTCGTTGCTGTCGAATGAATCACACGCGTTTTCAAAGTTAATTTTAAAAAGAGACCAATCGGTGCGCCTAATTGGAGAGGATTCATTATTTGACCCAAATCCCTTGAGCAGAGTGTAGGTTGGAATATGGTCACTCCCATGGCATTCGATGTCTGTGAACCACGTAATTAAATTCGAAAGACCTGCGCTAGCAAATGTCAGATCCAAGCAGCTACTCATCGTAGTTCCACGGAAAAAAGTAGGACTTCCATCGTTCAGCGAAAAGAGGCCATGCTGATGGGTAAGTGTCGCAAGTGAGGTTCCCCGTATAGTTGTCTTCACACTTCCCCATAAGGGGTGATGGGCGTTAAAGTCGCCCGTTAGGATGTGCGGAGAAGGAGTGTTATCAATAATAGAGTTAATACGTTGGGTGTTAAACTGAGTATTTGGCGGAATATACGCCGCGATTATGGTGAATATACGGTGATCGTTTTTGACAGTCAACGCTACGTACTCGTTGTTAGCGTCAGGTGGAAGGGCGTGAGAAATATAGGTAAGGTCTTTCCGAACCGCGACTAGTACTCGACTTGGAGCTGTACCTCGCGTCGAGTGAAAAACCTCGTAACCGGATAGACGAAAATCACTAGCAATGTTTGATTCCGACAAGGCCATGATAGGAAATCGGTACTTATGGCAAAATTGTCGAAAGTCAGATAGTCGGCTGCGGAGACCCCTTGCATTCCATTGTAAAATGGTTGCTTGTGTCCGAATTTGCTCTACTGATAACATATGTAGGCTAGGAGGGAGGGCTTGGACAGAGCATAAAGTCAATCAAAACCAAAATTTTAAACGCTATACTTTCAGGCGCCGTGCCTTCCATACCTTGTAAAATAGATCTTTGCGATTTTAAAAATAAATAAATAAATAGGCTGTGGTGGTACATGTATGGTGAAAATCGGTAGTTGCCTTGAAGCAAAAATGTCTCGTTGAAAGCCAGAGTGTTAGCTTGTGAATCAAGAGTACGGTAACAAAATTTGTAAATAAAATTTAAAAAAAAAGTTTACGAAATTTTTGTGCATTTTCCTGTAGTCGGGGGTTCCCTGGGGTCTGTTTTTCTAGTGATTGAAGTATAACATGACCAGTGCTCGTTTCTTCGGGTGAGGCGAGAGTGGTAAAACTTCAGAGTACCCTTACAATGAAGGACTCTAACGAAAGGATCGCTTCAATCGCGTGATGGAACGTTGATGCCGGTGGAATCGTTTTCAATATTTGACGAAGTGCGGTGAATACCAGTGGTATTATGGTTTTGAAAAACGATGTAGTACCTGTTTCCCCAGCCTGGTTTGGTGCCGAGGTACGCGAATCGGAAGGCCCGTGTGAAGTGATGTCTTTGATGTTTTGTTTTTCCCAAAAAGATGGTTTTCGTGCTTCTCTGAGTGCGGCTGTTGTAGTAGTCGCTACAGCTCCAGGGTCGTCGATTTTGTTCTCCAGGTTCTTAAGAGGAGGGTACTCCTGAGCATTTAGTGACGGCACACTACTGGTGGTGATTCTGGACGCTGGTTTGCCACCTTCAGCCGTTTCCTTGTTTGCCTGACGTTTAGCGTGCACGGCATATTTTGCCTCGCGAAAAGTGGTGTTGTGTTCTAGCCGATACCTTGTAACTTCAGTCTCTCGTACCTTGACTGGGCACTCGGCTGAGTTAGAGGCGTGCTGTCCTTGACAGTTAACGCAGTTGGGATTGGCTTCACACGTGCCTTCGTGACGCAGTCCACATCGATAACACAATTGAAACTCTGCTGTGCACGCAGCTGCAATATGGCCGAACTTGTAACATCTATAGCACTGCAAGGGGCGTGCTCGGTAGGGGATCACCTCAGTTCTTACAAGCCCCACTTTGACGTGTTGAGGAGCTACTTTCCCTGTGAAGGCGACTCGCACCACGGGTGACGTCTTCCCAAGTCGCTTCACCTCTGCCACGCCAACGGAGGACTGCAGATGTGTTTTAATGTCGTCTTCTGTGCAGTCAGGGTCAATGTCTCGCAGAATGCCAAAACAGTTTGAGCGATCTCTCGGCAGAAAGGCTCTGACCGGTACTGCGCATAGCTTGGACAGCTTGAGAAGCTCCGCTTTAAAGAGAGGTCGCTTCACATCAACTGCGACAATGTTCCGAGCTTTGTTAATCCGGACAACACTCACCATGCCTGGAGCAACGTTGTTCAGGTAGTCTGTAAGCTTGAGTTTGCTGAGCGACTCGACCTTGTGGTTCTCAGTCGGGATGAACAATACCGTGGATCCAACTTGTAGGTTGCCTTCATCCTTGAGAGATGAAGCATGACACCGTGGGTCCGTCTTACGTCTCTTCTTTCCCTGAGCAGTCTCGAATTCATCGTCGTCGGGCAGCATGTCGTCGTCATCGCAGGCAGACACAATTGTAGAGGAGGTGCAAGTCATTGCATCTGTTGTCGGTTCCTTGGTCGGAATTTGATAGCCGTCTTTGAAAGACGTCCCCGAATCTGTTATGTCTTGCAGGGCGGCGAGCATCAGTTGGTCTGTTGATTCAGGGTTCATTTTTGCAGGAAGCTTGGCCTCCCTGAAGGGGGCCCTTCGCGAAGAGAGGTCCGATACTTCTCTGCTGTTGCGTAATCGGTGGATACGAAGTGCAGGCCCGCTATTTAGCAAATATTTCGTTAAATCTCTGGAGACACAAATAGAATTACCAGAGGCAGTGTCGTCGTCGTCGTCTTCCCAAGGTCACTGCAATGTCCCGAGGTGTCCTACAGATATGGGCCTCTTTTGCCTGTGCGTGCGTTTGATCTCTTTGTGCGTCACGTATGTTCTCTTCATTTGCAACTGTTTTTAACAAAGGAGATTTCTGCGTAGAGTGTGGTTGGGAAGGGCTTTGTGAATATATATAGGATGGTCGAGAAATAAACCAGTTAGCTGAGTTTGAGACGTTCTTTCTGTGTCTGTTCCTTCTACTAAAAAGTTTCCAATTTCTTCCACCACAGTCTCAAGTGTTATATGACATGATCTCTTATTCGTCGACTTCGAGGACTTGACTGAGGATCGACCCCTAAAGCCCTACTATACTGTATCGGGCGCTTAACCTTTCCCGAATTTTATATGCCGCGCCATATTTGCCTCCTACGCGATCTTTATGGGATCAACTGGAACGATGCCACAGAGCTGGATTAAGAATGGCTTTCGCTTCTCCCTGGTATTCTCGATTCGAGGCAACGTGGATTGAGGGCAGAGAGATGCCGCTAGTGGTACACGCTGTGAACCGTGCTCTTCAACATCTGGTCGACTTGCTGAATCAAGCAGTGGTGTCTCCCTCTTCACTGACATACCAGAACGTCATTTCTTATATTATGCCAATCACTGCATTTTTATAGTTGAGGTTCTGGGCGTCATACCCTCCGTCCATACTCAGTTGACTCCCCTTGGAGAAAGAACCCGCTCACCATCTACGAGGATATCCCGGGTTTCCATGGAAAATCACGACACCCCTGTGTGCTTAGTCGAGCCCTGGCAGCAGAGTGCATGGCGTCTCGATATTCCTCGTTTACGGCCATTTATACTGATGGCTCTGTCGACTTCAATTATAATGTTGCGTCTGCAGCTTACCACATCCCCTCAGAATCTTGCTAATGGTCAGGACGGTTCGACCATGCTGTCGTTGACTACAACCAAGCTGAGTAACATACACGCAGCTCTTCTTCACATCGCGACGAAAGCACCAAACAACTGTCTTTTGCAAGAGACTCTCGGTGCGCGGTGCAAAATATCCTCAACAGCAAAGGCGCTAATCTCAATTTGATTTATAGAATAACTAGTCTGTGTCGGCTACTTGTCTCCCATGGCTCTTTCCTGCGAGTACAGTGGATCCCCTCACACATTCGCTTACCCGTAAATGAGATGGCTGACCATCTGGCCTCAACCGCTTTGAAACTATCCACTGCGACATTGAATCTGCTCAGCCAGCCTGACCCGAGATTGGATATTAAGACTTAAAAAGAACACAAGCATCCGGTTTCCTGTGTGGCCTCTGATAAACCTCCTTCTTCAGTCCGTACGTGTGGCTTAACACGGAAGTTCGCTTCCCTCCTCCACCGCCTAAGAACAGACCACGCTCACACGCAAGTAAACCTGCATCGCATAAAAAAAAACTTTTTTTCGAACAAATTGCGATTAACCTGACGCGCGTATTTTTTTTTTTTTTTTTTGTGAACACTGCACTACAGAACAAAAGTCTGCTTCTAGCATCACTAAAAAGCCTCGGTGTTTCATCCACCCTCGTGGACATGCTATTTCCAATGGGTCCACCGTGCCCATCCACGTGCACAGGTCTCCAAAACAACTGTGTTCAGCTTCTTGCACGCCTGTGGGCTTCTGGCAAGGCTGTAGTGTGTGCAAAAATACAACCACCCTTTTTTTTCCACTTGTGTACAAGTGATACTTTTCTCGTGAGTTTTCCTGTGGGACTTTGTGAACGCTTTGTTATACTCGCGTTTTATAGAACTGAACGCTGCCACCAGGGCACGATTTGTTTCTACGCCGCTCCATGCGGCGACTCAAGTTACACTAAGAAGGTGGTTTACGCTCCCACTTTCTGCGTCGTCCCCTCGCCTCCGTTGTTTCCCCTTTCTTTTTTTTTGGTGACGCGCGTATGTTGATTATACATGTTACTTCTGTTTTAGAGGGGGCGTCGGAATAAAGAGAACGCCGCCTTTTACTTTTTTTAGCTTTCCCTGGAGACGGCCATAACCCGGTTGTCCTTGATGTAGTCTTCTGTTATAGCGTGCCTGTGTGTTGCAAGCGCCACTCTCTTTGTGTGAGCTTGTTTTTAGAGTCTTGTTTATTATTGCATTCCCACTTTCTTTCGATCTCAGACTGAAACATTCTGCAACTTGTATGTCCCAACACTTGAAAAAGAGCAGGCTGTGCTCGAAACGTCGATAATAGTATCCTCCACTACTGCTCGCTATTTTTAGAGCACAGCTCTTAGGCGCCCATTTCTCGGTTGAGCAGCGTCGCCGTCGCCGTCGGCGTAACCGCGCGTAGCATTTTGAAACGATTCCCATAATGACGTCACGACGGTAAAATTTCCACGCTAAATATTGCGGAACGATTTCCCGCCAAATTTTGCGGGAAAATTTTAACCTCGTAACGTCACACGTGACGTCACGTGACATTTAGTAGAAAATATTTTCCGCTAAATGTAGCAGAAAAAATTCCCCCGCTAAATTTAGCAAGGAAACTAACGTGATGTGACCTCCACACCAATTCAGTTTCCCCGCTAAATTTAGCGAAAATATTTTTGCTGAATTTCCCACTAAATTTAGCGGGAGAATGTTGGTAATTTCCGACTAAATTTAGCGGAAAATTTAGCGAACATTTTTCGCTAAATGGAAGGAGAGCAGGGGAGGGTTCGGAGGAAGAGGTGTGGCATTCCCTCTTGTCCGTACCCTTCCCTCGTCCGCTTTAAGTGCTGCGCTCTAATTTGGCCTAACAGATATATGTAAACGTCTTTCATTTTTTCTACGTTTGATACTCTCTCGGTGAAGAATGGTTTTCTAACACTTTGGATTAAATAGAAGACTTTGACGAGCGTGTTGGGACAGATGTAACAGTAAGAAAGCACAAAACCCAAAAAACACAAAGAAAGCAAAGCACAAAGCACAACAATACTCTGCTCATGATACTGTATCTTAATTTCTTTTGATAGTAATTTAGTATCTTGCAAATACATAATGCTTAGCAGGTTTCGATAATGCTTTGCAATTTTCTCAGTGGAACCATATGTTTATTTTCACTAATCAAAATTAGTCAATTTTAATAAATTAATTTGCTAATTAGTACGTTTTTGCTATTCTTGACGTCTGTCAAGGCTGGGTTTGTTCCCACAAAAAGCTTCTTTTTATCTTGAACACTATATTTTAGTGATTTTTGAAAGCTTTCGCTGAAATGCCGTGTATGTGTATATATATATATTTATCGAAGAGGGGTAAAGACAGCTGGCCTTCTAACAAATAGCTTAAAAAAAAGGGTAAAGGGAAAGAGAGCTACCAAAACATTAGGCCAAGGCGCAATTTTTCGCTAGCTTTTCTTTCCTTTCCGTTCCCCTAACTTTAAAGCAATAAATTCGATCAATCATCACTCTTTTCCCTTTTTCGTTCTCCATATTACTACGTCTGCCCTTTCCAATCTTACACCACTCTCCGTATACGGAGCAGCCTGTCCTTTTGGTGAAAAGGGGTTCCTTAAAGGCCTTGGAAGACGAGCCCTTTCCGATATTTGCGAGTTGAAATGACGTGCTACGTTACTGTCGCAACTCGGAACGAGCATGAGCCTTAATTATGCAAGTGGTTAGCGTCGAAACTAATAATGCACAAGAAGCTAGTCAAGACTCGAGTCCGGTAACACCAGTGGCTAAAATATTGACCCAATTTTTGGCCAGCCTTCTTTCCCGTCTTCTTTCTTTAAATTTAATGCAATAAATTCAGTTATATCTCTATGTTTCTATATGTAAATTTCTTATGTATATTATATATAAGAAATATGTAATTGACAGTCCGTCTACAACGGTTCAAAAGTCATAATATTGCTTACCGACATGCCCACCAAATATTCATTACTCTGGAAAAAATAACAACATAGTTTCACCATTAATTGAGATAAACAATATAGATCGTCAGTATCCTTCATTTCTGATATGTTTCGGTTTATATTGAGCTTCCTAAATTCTTTACTCTGAATAACTTTTTTTTTTTTATCTACTCTGCATAAAGCAAATATCAACGTGTCGACGACCTCGAAGAGAGAGCGAGCAGCCATCACAACTCTTAATGGGGACTTTTGGAAATGACAGGAACTTTAAGAACACTAAGTTCAAAGAGGAACGTTGTCAAAAAGTAATTCTGATCTGCTGTATAAGTAAGTACTGTTTTGTTTGTAGCTTAATTTTAGGCTTATTATATTGTATTGTGTTTGCGTTAATGTCTGTAATGAATTTATGTATATTAACAGTTTTAACTTAGAGTAAAGCGTTGTTCATTCAACCTTATTGTTATCATCATAGATAATACTGGTTACTGTTATGCGGACGCAGGCATCAATAAAGTGCGCTTGCTGTCGCGTTACTCAGTAAATGTGTTATGCTTTAGTGACATTACATACCTTTTATCTTTATTCATCTTTACCTTTATTCAGGTACCCACTTCGCCATCAGGTATTACAGGGGGGGGGGGGGGGGGGGTTTACAGTTGTACGAGTGTAAAACTCTTTTTTTTTTTTAAAGCACGGGAGCCTCTTTAGCGGCACCCCATAATCCCCAAAAAAGTGTCCGTCCGTGTAGAGGTGGTCGCATTTTTGCGCGCCGCAGGGACGGCGTTTTTTTTAAAGAATTTGTTTAACGTCCCGATACTTGCTGAACCTATAGTATTTCCACCACGGGCCGGGTTGTGTCGTTCCTACGGCAGGTCATCGCCCGCATGTCTTCACCGTAACCCAAGAGCCGTTGCATCCACACAGAAACCTAACAGTCAGCATAACTCCTAAATAAATTTGTCAGCGGGCAAATCGTTTCGTCAACTAGACGAAGTGCCGTGGACGCGAGTCTCAGGTGCAGGTCACACCGGCAAAGACCGCGGATCATGTTCAAGTTGTTGTGGGGGGCTGCCTGTTGGGGTCCCAAGCCCGACAGAGGTCTACGCACAGATATCCGCAGCATTGGGGAACCCCACCCCCCTTTCCCCTAAACGGGGGTGGTCCCCGTATTCTTGGAATTCAGTGTGATATCTCGCAGCGCTTGAGTTTGCGAGACCCAATATGTGTTGTGTCTGGCACGTACTCCACTTATCTACTGGTTTCAACGTACCTAATACTCACACCCCGAAGGACGGTTGACCCCGTGAGGCACCTTCTGGCGGCTCTCGCTGTAATCATCGGAGCCAGTTTATTTTTTCCGACCATAAATTAACCAGAGCTCGTGTTTCAATGTTTGGGTTCTAGCCGTGGGACCTGTCCTGGGGAGCTGGCCTTTTCGCTTCCTGGCGAGGGTGATTTTGACCGTCCAATTGGTTGAGAGTGTGTCGGGGCATGTACCCAATGTGATTCTAACTAGACCCTGGCTGAGATGGGACAGGCGCACTGTCATAAATCCCGACCGGACGGAATATGGTCGAGTTTGAACGGTCCTGAGCCGCCCAGTAGTTCTCTCCCGCGCATCGCCGCGTTACTCCTGTCGTGCGCGACACCCCTGTGCTCTGCGGCTTAACTGCCGTCCCCACCTTGCGCGGGAGGACATGTGACGCCGAGGCGTCCGTTTTTGTAACTGCTTAACTATGCAAACCGTGCGCGGCAGTTTTGCAGTGTGTCATTTCCTTTTGCGTAACTGTTACTCTTTTTTTTAAAGTGAAGTTTATTTTTGTTTGTTGTATTCATTACAGCTTCGCCTCCAAGTCCGTTAACTCTCCGCCGTTAGCCCCGACAGATTTTATCTGAGGCCTAATAAAAATAAATAAAAATAATATGCCTCTGTCTGCTTCAGGCGTCAGTCTTAAAGCCAATTTAAATAAAATGAATTGGATCCTTGGATCAAATTAAAATCCCACAGCAAAGCTAATTGGGAAGGGCCGAAACCGGGACTGGCCAAAGGACAAGAAGTCCAACTCCAACCAGCATCTGGACCACATCTTTCACGATGACCCCCGGTCCCCGACGGCAAACACACTTCATGGTGCCCATCGAGGTCCGGGACCCAAACCACCTAACATCTCTATTGTTCGTCTGTCTTATTAAGTGAAGCCGGCGAAAAACGGCACCTAATTTCTCATTGGCTCAACAAAACGGCACATAAATTCCCATTGGCTCAGCGAAATGGCACCTAAATTTTCATTCCCAATAAAACAACAAGAAAGGCACAGCAACGCAAATGCTTTATCAAGGAAGCTGGCGAGTGCGCTCAAAATCAAAGCGGACGCGCCTCAGAAATAAAACACAAAGAAGAGCACAGCAACGCAATGCTTCGTCACGGAAGACGTCGTGAAGCCGGCCGGGTTCGCCGCGCCTGCGCAGTTGGGGAGCGTGATTTTACAGCCGGAGCGCCGTATGAAAAAGGAAGGCGTGGCGCACTGTTTGTAGGAATACCCTTCGCATTCCTACACGTAAAGAGTTATAAGTGGCTTGAAGTTTTTCGCTAAATTTAACGCGGAAATTGAAGACGCGTGACCTATGCATCAATTCCGTCTCCGCGCTAAATCTAACATTGATTTCAAAGCCCGAAACCAATTTCGTTTCCTAGCGGAGAAATTAATAAAATATAGGTTCTTTATTCCTAAAAATAATGTTTAATGTCTCCTAAACAAATTGATAAGATCGTTCCTTAAATGCTGCATTCCATACTTTAGGGGACTTCTAAGGTAAAGGTAGCGGCATTTTTTTCCCCATATTCCGTTTTACTTACCTTATTACAAATGTTGTTCGCAACATCAGCACTACTGCTGCTAAATATCCATGGATACGTTCCTAGACTCATTTTAGCCTTTGAAAAAACAAAAGTGCAATCAGCGTTTTGCTTAACATCAGTAAAGATAATTAGACTAAATGTAATGCGATATTTGTCATATATAATCACCGTTTCTTTGGTTTGAATGCATTTCACAATTTTGCTCTGTTTTTCTGAGGAGACACCTATACGATAAAAAAAAAGAAAAAAGGTTTTCCATGATTGTTTTTCTAATAGTTGTAGCACATCGAAGCTTTCATTTTTCCAATTGTCAAAAAGAAAACGCACGTTGGAAGAATTTTCCTAACACGAGTTTCATTCTTCAACTGAGAACCATTCCGCACATTTAGGTGCTCAAACATAGCTCGAATAATCATAACAAACTTTTCACTTTTAACCAAGAATTAATAAACCGATGTAGATCTTACTACAAAATACTGGCTGCCTTGGGTCCTCAGTATCTTCTGACTTTTCGGACATCTCTGAAGAAACTGCGACTTTTGCACCAGGAATGAAGGACATCACTGCCAGAAGCCCAGTGACTGCGACTAAGTAAAATTTCATTTCGTTCTTGATCGACTTCCTATTTCAAGATGCTAGAAGACAACCTGTCCCTTCCTCTTTTATAGCGAATGTGGAAGTCACGCTCTTTGTTTTGTCCAGCTATCCTAAACAACACGATAGGCCGTGTTGACAGTAAAGGTCAGCAAAAAGAGTGTTAAGGGATTTGACGCGAGCAGACAATTCATGTGTCATGAGAGCTTTCTTGTAGCTACGAACAGCTTTCATAACACGACATACTGCTTGTTTACAGTTGAAGGAAGTAGCTTTCTGCAGTTCCAATAGAGCGGCAAGAGAATCTTCGCAAGAACTGCGTTTCTGCAGCGGGATGTTTGGGGAGCATACCTTCTTCACAAAAATGGAAGATCGTTGGTAGATCCTTAGGGAATGCGTTAGCATGACCCTTGGGAAATGCTACACACGTCGCACTTTGGGAAACGCTAACGCTAACCCCTTCACTTTTTTTGTTTTGACTTTTTCATTTGCTCCCTCTATTTTTGCTGCCTCTTTTTGGCTTCGTTACGGGGTCGGTGTTAGCGTTTCCCAAAGGGAAAGTGTGTGGCTTTTCCCAAGGGTCGTGCTAACGCATTTCCTAAGGGTCCACCAATGGATATTTTTTTCATTTTTGTAGCACAGACAAGAGCATACGTGCTCCTCATACAAGTGCTAGTTCAGACTTTAGACTCGCCCCAGCATCCGCGCGCGCATTGGCTTCCACCTTTTGACGTCGCCTCCCTTTCGTCCTTTTCTACCGCTACTCTCCCCCTCTCCACGCTGCAGGCTTCCCTTTCGACTGGTTTGTCTACAGACATACGCCGTCAGTTTTCACCTGTCATGTGGGTACTAATACTAACGCATTAAAATTTACGAGGTTCACATGCATGTTTCAAGTAACCCGGGTCAAAACAAGACATGCAAGATTTCACACATCGCATAAATTAACGTTCTTCAAAAAAGAACGTTGTACTCGGGCACTGCACATCTCATCAGCTCCAGAAAAGCTGGTTCTTCGGCGACTGTGTAGCTGAGCAAGCCGGTTGCGATGAGGCAGCCAATTTTCTTTGTTAGTGCCCTAGCGTGAACGCTCTGGTTTCTCCGTTGGGGCCTGAAAGCTGGCATAATTTCATTTCCATACTCATTGCGGGCCACGTGATGACGCTTCAGGTGATTCAACAAAGGGGTCTTTGTGCTTGTTGGTGTCTTATGGGTGGCACAACATACGAGGCATTTCGACGAAGCAGCACATGTAGGAGCGGCCGAGAAACTTCCACACTCCACTGCGATTTCTCTTCGAACAACATCCCCCTTCTACCACTTCTGCTTCGCTCGTGTAGAGCAGCGGCACCGTTGAACCACTTCTGAAACGTCTCCACGACACGCCTTCCGAATTCGTGCACGAGCTGTCTAGCGCGAAAACGGTCCCTAAAGCAGAGCCGCATGAAAGCGATTTATCGAGCGATCAGACGAGCGACGGCAACAGCGAAGAGAGTCAGCAGCGAGCAGTGGAGATTTTTCACTATCGCTCGTCGCATTGCTCGGTTTTTGGGTTTCTAGAAAACCTTGCGACCGAGTACGACCACTCTGAATGCGCTGTTCTAGTAACACTAGTCGTTGAGACGGGAACTTTCCAACGGTAATTGACTGCAGCATGAACCTGGCTAAACCGTTTATCTTTTTTTTTTTTTAAATAATTTGAAACAATATAATGCAACATGTTTTCTCGGTCTTTGAATTGTCGGTTTTTAGAAGTGCATCGAGGGAAGTTTGAAAAAATCTAGAAAGATTACTTTTTTAATTGCCGAACAAAATTTGCCTAATTTTGACTTTTTCGATATTTAGATAACTTACGGCGCAATACAAAAAGAGAAACACTTAATATATTTGAGCGCTAACTTCCTTGTCAGACGTTAAGAAATCATGAAATACTCTGTACGAAAACGTTCTGTTTAGAAACCTGATTCTAAGATGTTTTCAAAAATCGCCGAAAAACTACGAATTATGAAAACACTGGGCAAGAAACCAGGTTTCTACTTCTATTTTGCTTGAAATATAAGCCTAAATAAAATTATTTTAACTAGTGTTAATAACCAGTTTGGTGAGCTTTATACATAAAGATCTTTATGTTTTAGAAAGTAGCATTTTTTCTTTTCATGGGGCCCTCAAAGCTGCATCTATGCCCAATTCGGAACAGCTTCGTTCTACCTCCACTCATACGCGATAATTCTTTTTTACGGAAACAATGTAGTATTTTGCGAAAATAAGGTTTGTTCTGCTGTGTAAAAGTCATTTGCTACCTCGTAAAAAACTTTTATTGAAACAAAATAGGCATGACAACCCAAGACCGATCTTATCTGAACACCCACACTGCAGCATGTCCCCCCAAAAAATGTGCAAGCGTATTTTTCACCGCAAAAATAAATTATACATCCCCGAATGCATATTCTCCGACCAGGTGTGTCGCTAGCCGTCCATACCAGATGCCAAAGTTTCAAAACTAACTGTTATCACGGTCAAAACGTACCTGGGATTTTCTCAAAATTTCAATGGGATTGTGGGGGCCATTGTAGCCGTTTTCGGTAACCGGCGTCCCTCAACCCCATGTATTATAAGAGGTCCATCGGCCACCATTTCCACATCGAAAATTTCCTAAAATCGGTAATAACTTTTTATTACGATAGCGATTAGTTCTGGAAATTTGGCATATGGTATGGACAGCTAGGTAAACATTGGAGCGGAAAATGAACGTTCGGTAATGCGTAGTTTATTTTTGCAAGACCAAAAAAGGGGGAAGACATTTTGTGCATTAGGGCCACTCATGGCCCGAGGCAGCGCAACAGAGCATCGGCCGGGGAATCAGAAAATGCTTCTGATGCAGCTTCTGTCTGCCGAACCTCCACAAAGCCTAAAATTTATAATCATTCCTAGATCTCGGCCATAAAGAAAAAGTGCGGTCCGCGATCTATCAACCAGTTGGCTTATCTTTTTGCCTATCTAGCTAATACTTCTTAGCTAGATTCCGACTCTACGTTCATGCGACGTTTTGACTTAATTTGATGAAGAGTTGATGTGTAAAGAACATTTCAGTTAGTTCCCTTTTCAACCGTTCGAACAGTTCAACGGAAACTTCTGAGAAAGATCGCTCGGCTATGTACATTTTGAACCTTTCGGGATCTTGAAAAGCTCTGTCCTGGTGATGGCGAACGATAAACTTAGATGCTCTTCGTGAACAAAGCCTTCCGTTATATAAAGAGGGTTTACTAATGTCTGAAAAA
The DNA here is from genome assembly GCF_016920785.2 of Ixodes scapularis. Taxonomy (NCBI): domain Eukaryota; kingdom Metazoa; phylum Arthropoda; class Arachnida; order Ixodida; family Ixodidae; genus Ixodes; species Ixodes scapularis. The sequence continues at coordinate 49,298,023 of NW_024609868.1, read as the reverse complement.
CCAGTTCTTAGAGTGAGAAATAAAACGAGGTGCTGTATATAGTTACTGAAAAAGAAATGGCTCTACAACTCCTAGGAGGATCTGATGCCTTCTCAGTAACTGTTGTGTACACATACTAGTTCATTTACACCATTACTATGACTTTTATTTACCCCTTTGCACTTTTCCGTCCTTATTTTACCTTCGTTGACACAATATGCTATTCAGCATGAAACTTACAAGAAATGAGTTTGTTTGAACGCACACATCTAAAATATAGCGTCCGTATAGCGTCTGCATGAAAGCCTGAAATGCAGCACGCGACAAAGCACATTTCAAGATATGTGTTTACAAAAATAAAATTACGAAGTATTTAGATTTTTGTTAGAAAATGCTAACTGCGAATAATACTGTTTTCAGAAAACAATGCGACAATTCCTAAAAACAGGGTAAACAAATATAACAATACTAGTATTGTAGCAAATGTATTCGTATATACACGTGAATTCAACCGCGCTTGGCGATCAAGATTTTCTCTGCCGAAGCGAGCGTCTGCCGACGTATCATACTCGCATACACCCCGATTGTCCAGCTCGCTTGCACCTTTGCAATAATAGCATTAGCATCAGACTAACCAAATTTCTAGTTCACGTTGAACACAAAGGCTATTTATTACGTCAATGTTTTTTTTTCTGCATTGAGGTTTTCTAATGCCAAATGACAGGTGATTTTAAAATGTTAAAGTTTTTTCTTTTCGTTTTGCATTCGTGCAACATGCTACAAGGCAAACAATTTTATAAAGAATTTAAACATGTTGTACAGTTGCATGAAGCAGGAAATGAATAGCGAATCTAAGTTAGTATCCGGCCCAAGAATTGCCCGAAGTAAACAACCAGTCGAAGCATCTGTCTTGTTTTTCGCAAAATATTTACAGCACGAATAACAACGAATACATCATATTCTGAAGCAATTCCACTGAGAGGAAAAGGATCGAATAAAGATGCGAAATTTGTCAGACTTGCGAGAGTTGTTTGTTTATTTATTTATTTTAGTTTTAAAGTGCTATCAATCTTTTGCGGGACTATGATAGGAGGGGGAATATTAACATTCTGAAAATGTGTAAAAAAAAGCAACAGACTTGAACATAAAAAAAAACGCGATAACATAGAATGACATAAAATTTTCTTGGTCGGGTTCGCATTCATCCCAACATGCATTTCTCCATGACGAAAGATCTGGACGAATGATCAGAGGAGTATACATGGAACACGCTTATTTATCGTGAGATATCCCTGGAGCTCTCTGGAGTGCACACTCTAAAAAAGTGTGTGCGTCTACTTTCACGCACAAGACTCGGAGAACCAATCAGCGCCACTTACGGAGGCAGCTCAGCGAATTGCGATGCCGAAACATCTGTTTAGACCAAAAAACGCAGACTGAGTTATGACATTAAGCAATGCAAGCGTGACGTTTTGCATTGTTTAATGCCACAACTCAGACTGCGTTTTTTTGGTCTAAACATATGTTTCGTCATCGTCATTCGCTGAGCTGCCTCCGTAAGTTGCGCTGATCGGCGCTCCGAGTGTTGTGCGTGAAAGTAGACGCACTGACTTTTTTTAGAGTGTAAGAGGCACTTGATCCCTTGTTAGACCACCAAGAATCGTTAAGCTTTCTGTAGAAAAAAAATAAATAAATAAGACTGTTTGACTTAGACATTTTGTCAAATGCTTTGAAGATCCGATACAACAAATACGTAGTTCCTATTGCGCAGCACTCGTTCCTACCTAGCAGAGGGGTGGGAGAGGGAAATGGAGATTATTGGCGCATCGCCTGCACCGCCCTTCTCCCGCCCCAACTCCGCGCGGTGCAATCCCATTGGCCGCGCGCGCTATGACGTCAAAAGAGTAACTGTTGTGCCTGCGCTTCGTTGTTTACACTCTCTCCAATGGTCTACGGTGAGACAAACACCGACACGAGCAAGCAAGGCCTGTAGATGGCTCCAATAAAGTCATCGCTTTAAAATAAAAGTCGGAATCAATCTGGGGGTTGTTTCTTTATTACCAACGTACAAAACGGAGGGCCAAGTTACCTAAATGTAAAATATATGGGACTCTATGAAAAAACTCTAAAGTAGGCTGAATTTTTCAATCATTTTTCTTGCCTCTTTTAAACTCAGGCAAGTTGTATTATTTAGTCAACTTATCCCAGATTTGTATGTGTCTGCAAAAATCCAGAAAGCCCTCAATCCCCTCTTCTAATTTTCTGCACCTTCACTCAGGAAATCGGTATCAAGCCGATCTGTAATTTTTTTCATATATATTGGTGCTTTGTAATACTTCATGCCATTTTGCTGGCCGTAAAATATATCTTTAAAATTGGTCCTGACTTCTGAAAAAAATTAAGCAAAAGCCAAGGTCGATGAGTTATTATTTATGTAACTTACTGCGCAACACATTGCGATATTTTCCTTGCTTTCTCAGACTGTCAAGAAATCCCGACACATGCAAGCTGCTTGAAAAAGGTTATAGTTTTCTCTACCCAGGCCTTTGTCGATTCAGATAGCTGCGCCGTGGCGTGACATGAGGCTTTCGTAGCATTTCACAACAAATATGGGTTGAAACCTTCTGAAATGATCTTTCACGTCCGAAAACCAAGTATAGAGGCTTTAACAAAGTGATAGATCTTAAACAATTTCGAATTGGTATTGGTTGTCCCAATATTTCCTGATTCAATTAAGAAAGTTGGAAGACCATACCTTGCTCACAAGATAGTGTGAGCCACGGGTCAGTCAAAATGGTTTTGACTTTACCTCGCAGATAACAAAGAGTTTTAAAACGGGGGGACCCATTGGGTTGGGGGCTGAGCTGGTCTCCCTATGGACGCGTTCAGTAGGGATTTTAGGAATCGAGGGGCCAGCGTTCCTTCCAAAAAATGACTTTCGGTGCACGCAACCTTGAGTTCTCGTAATCAAGCTCGCGTGAACCTATTTTGGAGAAGGTGCCTGAGGAGTCAAAAGAGCAAGGTATGACGTATTTCAAGGTTGCGGACTGAGTGCTCAAGACATGACGAATAGCACGTTCGGATTTCTTTACCAACTGAGGATTTTTTCGGAAATAGTCTTGGAGCGTATTTCTTTCGTTTGGGATAAATAAACCACGTAAAGGTTCGCCTGGCGCTGTGTTTTGATCGGCCTTGCACACAAACTCGGAGATTATGGACGATAGTCATAGGCACCGACTACGGGGGACGGGGGCAGAGCCGGGCTCCCCCTACCCCCCCCCCCCCCCCCCCCCCCACTTCCCTTATCCCAAGCTCTTCGAAAAGCAAGTACCATCCCCTCCGGAACTTCTGGGTGCACCTCATTATTCTCATCTATGCGCCCTGGCGCTCCGCAAATACCAATACCTGGCGCCCAGTGGATAAATAAAAATGTAGCCACTCACCAGCTCTGGTCACTAAATGACCAGAGCTGGCGAGTGGATAAATATTTTTAACTATTCGTGCAGTACTGTTCCAATACCTTGCGTAGGAGGTACAGTAAACGCTAGTGCTAGAAATTCATTCGAAAGCCATTCGAAGTAGTTTCGAAGGACGACAGTCGCACCTCTAGCGGACCTGCAGCCTACGGAAGTAAACGACATAATACGTTCCGTAAGCCCCAATTTGTTTAACTAAATGTTGAAACAATTCATTGCGATCAGTGCGCTTGAACCACAGAATTCACTTATCATAACCGCAATGACAGCTAAATTAGAGGGTCACAAAAGCTGACATTTGTTTAGGTATCATGCCGTCAGCATGCTTATCCCACGTGTTATGACGGAGCAGCAAACATGGGAGGTAAACATAGAGGAGTACAAGCTCTCGTGCAAGAATAAGAGCCACGGGCGCTGTATGTATACACTTCCTGGCGCACGTCCTCGACTTGGTCTTGCAGGACGTCAGCTAGAAAGTGAACATGTGCCGTGGTTTTTTGTACTTTGTGATCAAACTGATAAACTTCGTGACCCTTTCTAAAGCGCGTGGCTCTTTTTCAAAAACTTCAGAGGGAGGAGGATTTGAACTTCTGAAAATGTTGTCCTTCAAGGTGGACGATAAAGGCCGCTTTTCTGCGGTCAGTTATATGAAATTATGAGTCTCATCACATTTCTGCGGGAGACTGCATCTGAAGAGGGAAATGAGGCTGCAGCAGAAGCAAGCGGTCTTCTAAAAATTATCTACAAGCTTGACACATTTTTCGTACACAAGCTTCTTACGATGATATTTTCACCGATGGAAACTGTAAACACCGCCTTGCAGAAAAGGACACTCTGACCTTGCGCAGCGGAGACAATGGTGAAAGCCGTCAACGAAAGCATCACCGAGCTGCCGCAGACCTTTTCCCGCTTTTGAAAAGGAAGCATTGGAAAAGTCTGACAAGGTGGACCTTGAGGATCCCTTTGTTAGAGTTCTCAGGCAAAAACAAGACCTCGAGCCGTCATGGGGAAGGTTCTGCTGCTAACATATTTCCATCGGCTATGGACATGTACCGCCGGCGGTACTATGGGATTCGCGTCATGAACTTCTGATATATATATATATATATATATATATATATATATATATATATATATATATATATATATATATATATATATTTGTGGGTGGTGCACGAAAGCGCTTGATGTCAAAAGCCCCGTGTCGCAAGCACCGCTGCAAACAACCTTTTTGCCACGCTTTCAAAAGTCCCCAGTTTCAGAAACCCATGACGCGAATCCCCCGTGTCAAGAGGCCGGGTCTTCAGCGCGATAAAGGAGCATTATACTTTTAACTAAGAGAGAGTAACGGTACACTCTAGCTTGCCTAACATAATCATCCCGTTCCCGGGACTCAAGTAAAGAATAACTGGCGCACGCTATACATATTCTCGTCTTGTGACGTTGGAAGTTAGAACAAACAGAAAATATCAGTCAATGTCGAAATATTTATTTAAAGTGACAGATTTTGTGAATAAGCATTGGACTAAAGCTTTTGTCGAATCTGAATCATGCACGGACTCGCAGCTCGGAGAAAGTGGGTTCTGTCAAAACTCTTAACCGCCGCTCATGGCGCCATGCTTATTATGTATACATCACCAAACACCAGTTCAATTCTTAAATCGTTCTAAAATATATGTGTATTTTTTTAGGTAGATAAAGTCTATAATTCTGCGTCGGGGTATACCTTTTTGACAGCGGAGTTCATCACTGGTTATGCAGGTTAATGCAAGTGACCACAGTACGTCATTATAAGATGTCAGCGGTTCAAGTTAACATTATTTCGCTGTTTCTTTAACTTAAAATACCCTTTGCAGACCGTCAACAGTTTAGGTTGAGACATGGAAAAACGGTGGTTGAAGCGCGACGGGGGTGGGACGTGGGCGGTGAGGACGGAGCTTCTGACAAGGAGGGAATACGGGATAGGGTAATTGAACGCGGGGTTTTCGAAACGTGGGGCTAATAACACGGGGCTTTTGCGACGGGGATTCTGCACGCGGGGCAATCGTACTACACCCATGTACAGCCCCCCTCTCCTTATATACATACATAAGGAGAGAGGGGATGACACATCCACCGAACCAACTGAACCCCGCATCTTAGCGATTTTGGATGAGAGTTAAGTGCGCCCTGTTGCACACTTTTGCAAAAAATGTTTTATTCATCTTTGGTCGAGAAAATAGACAAAGTAATTAATCAGCCTAACCAACACACCGTTGTTTTGGGTGTATGGGGAGCTCTTATGTCTTCATCAGCGAAGGCCTCACTACATATAGATAAAATACAGATCATGGAACCTTTTCCGGAAGAATATTAAAGTAAAAAAATGACATATCACGTATATACAGAAATTACAGACTATATTACAATTTCTTAGCCCAATTTACGGGTCATCCTTTTACATTGCACGACGGGGTAAGTTTTGACTAGAAGTAATGTAAAATAAAGCCATACACCGGCATATTTTGACTAACCGCAAAATGTTTGCATTTATCTTTCTGAGCATTTAAACAAAAACAGATATAATGATATAAACCCAGATAAATTAATAATTAAATTAATACAATCAGGAGCTGGAGAACGAACATAAAACAAAGGCAAACTGCTTCAGCTGCATTACTATGCGGCCGATGCACTATGTAACGTCATCAGTAAAGAGAGAGAGAGAGAGAGAAGTTTTTATTAAGGAAGGACAGGGAGATTAACTTGAACGTAGGTTCTGGTTGGCTACTCTGAACTGGGGAGAAAAGGGAGGGGGAAGAAAAGGTATGACGATGAGGAAGAAAGATGAGGTGAAGCTGTCAATGAGGGTGAGCAATTGTACAAATGTTCAAAATCTCACAGGCATTTTTAAGCACCCTACAAAGTGTCTGATAATTCCGTGTTCGCGAGGAACATTACCAAGGCCTTCGTGGCCTTTATGATTTGGTCAGTTGTGTCCCAGGCACCAAGCACTTTTGATGAGCAGAAAAGCCGCGAGTCCAACGCCATTAATGTCTGTTCCAGCACTTGTCGATCCTCGTTGAATTTATCGCATTCACACGGGATATGTTGAATTGTCCCTTCAACTTCGCAGCTTGCACAGTTCGCGGAATCTCTCCTTTGAATCCGACGAAGGAACTGCGGCGTATATGCCACACCAAGCCGTAGTCGGTGCAGGACCGCCTCTAGCTATCTTGAAAGTCCAGATGGAACACGGAATGCAAGTTGAGGATCAAAGGTGTATAGCCTGGGATGGTGGTAATGTGGAGTCATCCAGTAGTTTTGTGAAATTCCTTTTGCCATGTCTTGAATCAGAATTTTCGTGTCACACCTGAAGTAAGGTCGGCACATTTTTTTGCCGTTACTGGTTGATTTTGCTGCACTATCTGCTCTCGTATTGCCGACGACACCACAATGACCTGGTATCCACTGAAGAGTTATGTGATGACCCTGCTCGAGGGCCCGGTGGCAGGTGCAGAAGCTTTGGTATGCCAGAAAGTCGTACGTATTATTTTTCGTAGAAGACTGGATTATTTGTAACGCTGGTCTTAGGTCACTGAAGATGGTCCATGCAGTTCTGGGCTGTTCGGCATAGGATGTACCTTACTGCTTCTCGTATGGCTGCTAACTCAGATGCCGTTGATGTCGTTTTGTGTCGCACTTCAAAACTGGAGGAATGACTGTGGGCGGGTATTCCAATCCCAGCTCCAGCTCGTTCCTCAGAAGGAACCCGTCGGTGTACATATGTGTCGCCGAGCCGTATGTTTCATTTATGACCCTTAATTCCAGTTGTTTCAGTACAGGCAGTGGAGTTGATGACTTATATTGAATGCCTTCGATGTAGTACGCACTACTTCTGGAGTCAAGAATGTCCATGCGGTATGCTTTTAATAGATGGTCGAACGAAATTATTTAGAGTAATATTGTGCTTTCTTATCGTCCTGGAGAAGCTGGACTTTGGTCTGTCTGTAGGTAACGTTGCTAAGTAATGGCAAGGATGTTGTGTAAGGTGTCTCGAGTGCAACCGCAGTGTCCCTTGTATAATGCATGCTTCAATTGAAAACCTGCGAACCTCCGCAATTGTCCCGGGCGTAGAAGCAGAGCGGTGTAGCCCTAACCAGGTTTGTAGAGCTTGCGCCTGGATGCTTTGGGGGGCTCGTATATTGGTAATGCAGGTGTTATTGAAAACCGGTAAGGTATACCTCAGAAGTCCGAGGAAGAAGGCTTCGAATAGTCGCTCTAGGCAACCAACAGTTGCGCCCCATGTTGTGCCACTGATGAATTGCATAAAATGCACTATGAAAGTCAGCTTCATTTTCAGTCGGGATACATGAGGCGTCCACGTTAAGCCTCGATCCAAAGTTATTCCTAGAAACGTATGCTTCCAGACGTACGGATTTTTTCCTCCACAGGTAGTAATAGCGCATCGGTCCATTAATTTGCGAGAAAACGTAATCGCAGCTAATTTGGAAGTTGATATTTGAAGTCCACGTTCGATGAGATATTTATGGGTGATTTTCAGAGCGCTTTGGAGTCTCGCCCGTATCTGAGGACGTGTGACACCGGTCGCCCAGATACAAATGTCATCAGCATAAATAGATGCATGTACCGTGGTTGTTAATTCGCGGAATAAATTTATCAAAACCATATTAAACAAAATTGGGCTTAATACCCCGCCTTGCGGTACGCCTTTTGTGAGAATGCGAGAACTTGTATTTCTGTCGTACGTTGACATATAAATAGATCTTTCTGTGAGGTAGCTCTCTAACCAGGAGAACATGCGGCCACCAATTCCAAGTTCCTCTACCGCATTTAGAACGGCCTCATGGGTCACATTGTCGTACGCGCCCATGACATCAAGGAAGACGGCTGTAGTTATTCGACGTTGCTTCTTGTTCTGTTCTACGAAGGTGACTAGGTCTATGACATTGTCCAAAGAACTTCGTCCACGTCGAAATCCAGACATTACGTCCGGATACTGATCGGTATTTTCTAGGTACCATTCAAGGTGATAATTTACCATTTTCTCCATTAGCTTCCCAATGCAGCTTGATAAAGCGATTGGTGTATAAGATGATATGTCGTGAGGCAACTTTCCTGTTTTGAGAATGGGTATGATACGCGCATTCTTCCATACTGATGGTATCTGACCCGTTTGCCATGAATTGTTGAACAAATAAATAAGTTTTTTTTGACCTCGTGGGTCTAGGTTGGCAAGGGCGCTATACTTAACGTCGTCAGGTCCCGCACTCGAGGTCCGCTTTACTGTAGCCAAAGCTGCCTGAAGTTCATCTGGCCGAAAGGGAAAATTCATTCTGTCGTCGGACGATGGTGGTACGCTTGCTTGCATGAGACCAAACGGTAAATTAGATCCCGCCTGCTGTTGGGTGAGACGACTGCAGAAGTTCTCGGCGACCTCCATCGCAGTGACGTTTAGGCGCAGAGATAAAGCACGGAACGGATATCGTTGCTGTTGAGGTGACCGTTGTCCACGTGCCATACGCCAGACTCCCGTAAGAGGTTTCCTTGGATCTAACTGAGCAAGTCGTCCTCCATTTGACCCTTTCTAGTTTCTGCAGATATCGACCAATTTTTTGCTGCGTGCGGCGAGATTCACGTAGACCCTTCATATCTTTGGTCCTACGGTACCGTCTTTCCGAGCGACGGCGCTTAGCACGCAGATGTTCATATTCGCCATCGATTGCATTCCGGGTTGCAGGAAGATTGTAGCTTCTGGTTTTACTTTTGGCAGCAACAGCAACAGCAGCGCTGAAGTCTTAAAGGTTAGTAGAAGACTCACAGAAAGCCTCCATTGATGTTTGGCAGGCTTGCCAATTCGTACGACGAATAGTGTGGCGAATTTTTCGGCTTGAAAATCCTTTCAGAATTCTGTAGGTTGAAATATGGTCACTGCCGCGTGTTTAGATATCAGAGAACCAGAAGCTATAAGGCACCAGTTCTTGAGAGACTAACGTTAGGTTGAGGCAGCTACTGTACGTGGTCTCGCGTAGGTATGTGGGGCTACTATCGTTCAATATGTTTAGGATGTGTAAGTTCAAACAGCCTAAAGGTTTTCTTCCTCGATTGTTTATATAAGTACCTCCCCAAATGGGATGGCGAGCTTTGAAATCGCCTGATAGGATGTAAGGGGGAGCGCAGTTGTTCATTACAACTCTAAAGTGCGCGTCATCAAATTTTGCACGTGGTGATATGTACGCCACTATAACTGAAAAGGAACGATTGCCGTTTCTTACTGTGGCAGATACGTATTCATTGTTTGCATGTGACGTAATGAGATGATTCACATATGTAATGTCCTTGCGTATAGCGAGCATAAATCGACTGGGTCCATTTGACCGCAGTGATGGGAAAATTTCGTACCTTGAGAGCCTGAAGTCTTTCGGAAGGTTTGGTTCACAAATTACAATTACAGGAAAGTGATGCTGATGTGTGAATTGTCGAAAATCTGACATGTTTGACTGGAGACCTCTTGCATTCCATTGGAATAGTGTTGCGCCACTAATTAGTTCTTCAATGGAGCCAGTGCACATCTTAGTGCGCTGCAGTTGTTGTTATGTCCATATTCTAGCTTATTAAATTAATTAAAATTGGAGGAAAATATCCAATGCTTGCAGAGCAAGGTGAGCCACTGGGCACATGCACTGCATGAGAAACTCTCGTCTGCGTCTTTCTGCAATGATGATAATGGTTGACCAGATCCCAGATGTTGCTTTTGGCGAAAGAGGAGTGTCTTTTTCAGGTCTTGACTCTTGTTTCCTTGATAACGTTCCCACCAGCGCGTCTTTGTAAGGTTGTCTTTGAGGTATTTCCCACCAGCCTTGAGTATGATTTTGGGAGCCAGGAACATCAATCGAGCGTCCTTGTTGAGACGAGGCTTTGTCCTTCATAGAAGTATTTGTCGTCTGTTGCTCATTGTAGCCAGTGGAGCCGGTGTTCGACTTCGTGTGCCTATAATTCCCGCGTCGCGTTGAGGATCTAGTATGCCTGGTCTGTTTTGATTCAAGAGCGCTGTCGACCGTATCCTGGGCAGGTTTAGCGGGTGATGTGCTCCCAGCTACTTGTCTTTGGTGACGTATTTCCAACTCATGTTTCCATTTTGCACATTGATGTGATGTCGCTTCGTGTTCTTTACCACAGTTGCCGCACCGAACTGTCGTTGTACCAGCGTCACAGTGCTTTCGCTGGTATGGTCCGGCGCAACGTGAACACGTTGGAGAGTTACAGCAAGTGGACTTAACGTGCCCAAAATGACAGTATTGATGGCATTGAATTGGCTTTTCCGAAAATGGCTCTACCTTGTGACGTACTAGACCGAGGAGAACGTACTCAGGAAGTCTTGACGACGAGAGAGCGATGGCTACTGTGGTGGACGTACCCATTCAACGAACCGATGTAACTGAGGCGTTGTTATTGGCCTTTAGCTGTTAATGAATCTCGGCACTGTCGATGTTGGTGCCGACTCCTCTGATGACTTCAGTTGCCTGGGCTTGGGAACGGAGTTCAAAGGGTCTGACAGAGATACCCAACAGAGAGGTCACCTTTAGGAGAGATGACAGGCCGTCACTATTTCGTATATCGACAGATATCAAGTTGAGCCTGTATAGTTTGGTCTGATCTGAATTGTGGAGCCGGGCGCTTTCGACTCAAGCAGCTGTGACAGCCTTAGTTGGTTTAATGTGGTCATCACTTTTGTTTGGTCTCTTGGCATAAAGATGATGGTAAGAGACGATTTCTTTGAGCCCACAGATATGATCGTACTGCTGCTCGAGGATAGTGACTTGGCCTCATGACATCGTTTCTTTGCTTTCTTGTATTTCACGAGAGTGAAACCTTCCTCACCTGTGGTGGAGCCATTTTCTGTGTCAGTAAAATTAGGAAATTGTTGTCCAGGGGTCAGGGAGTCGATGCACATTTTATTTTCAGGCGTCAAGGATCCGTCCTAGTTTGTGTACTTGCCATTCAGTAATGCAGGTGGCTGAGATAGAGCTTGAAGTGTCGCAGGTGAAAGGACCAAGCCGCTGACAGATTCCGTTTGGTGATCGGGGGGCCGTTGACCCCCGTTTCCCATGGCCATGGCGACGTTCAGGTCGACGGCAAGTGACCTCAGTACCGGTAGGTTCAATTTAAGAATAGTTATTTATCTAAATATTGGAAAGCGATGAGAATGTGCTTCGGCGTGGGAACACTTTGTCGTCTTTTTCAGAACCATCGGTAAAGAGTAATAACATAAAACACTGCGAACAACAAGCACTCCATTGCCTAACGCCGCGTCAGATAGTCCATTGTTTAATGTCAAGATTTCGCTAATAAGGAGAAAGTGTTCATTCGTACACTTGACCTGCTAATGAAGTCGTCGGCGACGTCCTTTAAATTTGTTTTGTGGGAGAGCTCTTTGTGAGCGTGAAGAAGTGCCAGGTGATTCAATCAAGTCTGCCCCATCGGCGACCGTAAATAGGTTTTGAGTCGCCGCAGAAAAGAAAATGGCCTCTCTGAGGTGTATGATGTGACTGGTATGGTCAACGCCATGTTGATTAACTTCGCCATTTCCTGCAGAAGATTCCTCAGGTGCTGACCTTTGTCACCCAAAAATATCTGCACTACGCCGTGGAATATCTGTAGGGGAGCAGAGTTGCTCTGCTTTACAGTATCTATCAGCATGACTCTGTGTAGCAACAGGTGTTCTGGTTCTAGACCGTCCCCGTAGAATTTCGTGACATAGTGATATCTTCATTTCTTATGGCAAACTTTTCGATTTGTGCAATATGTGGGCACACGCCAGGCGGATACCTGTTCCTCAGTGACGACAGCACGGTGTAATGACTTTGTAGTACCGCCGGCGGTACATGTCTATCGCCGATGGAAATACGTTAGCAGCAGAACCTTCCTCATGACGGTTCGGGGTCTTGTTTTTGCCTGACAACTCTAACAAAGGGATCCTCAAGGTCCACCTTGTCAGCCTTTTCCAATGCTTCCTTTTAAACAGCGGGAAACGGTCTGCCGCAGCTCAGTGATGCTTTCGTTGGCGGCTTTCACCATTGTCTCCGCTGCGTAAGATCAGAGTGTCCTTTACTGCAAGGCGGTGTTTACAGTTTCCATCGGTGAAAATACCATCGTAAGAGGCTTGTGTACGAAAAATGTGCCAAACTTGGAGAGAATTTTTAGAAGACCGCTTGCTTCTGCTGCCGCCTCATTTCCCTCTTCAGATGCAGTCTCCCGCAGAAATCTGATAAGACTCATAACTTAAAATAACTGACCGCAGAAAAGCGGCCTTTATCGTCCACCTTGTGGGACAACATCTTCACAAGTTCAAATCTTCCTCCCTCTGAAGTTTTTGAAAAAGAACCACGGGCTTCAGAGAGGGTCACAAAGTTTATCAGTTTGATCACAAAGTCTAAAAATCCACGGCACATGTTCAGTTTCTGGCTGACGTCCTGCAAGGCCAAGTCGAGGACGCGCGCCAGGCAATGTACATACAGCACCCGTGGCTCTTCTTCTTGCACGAGAGCTTGCACTCCTCTATGTTTACCTCCCATGTTTGCTGCTCCGTCATAGCACGTAGGATAAGCATGCTGACGGCATGATTCCTAAACGAATGTCAGCTTTTGTGACCCTATACTTTAGCTGTCATTGCAGTTATGATCAGTGAATTCCGTGGTTCAAGCGCACTGACCGTAATAGACTGTTTCAACATTTGGTTAAACAAAATGGAGATTACGAAACGTATTATGTCGTCTACTTCCGTAGGCTGCAGGTCCGCTAGAGGTGCAACTGTCGTCTGTCGAAACTACTTCGAATGGCTTTCAAATGAATTTCTAGCACTAGCTTTTATTGTACCTCCTACGCAAGGTATCCGAACAGGACTGCGCGAATAGTTAAAATATTTATCCACTCAGCACCTTTGGTGAGTGGATACATTTTTTTTTATCCACTGGGCTCCAGCTATTGATATGTGCAGGCACCAGGGCACACAGATACATTTGTATTTATCCACTGGGCGGCAGCTATCGATATGTACGGAGCACCAGGGCTAATAGATGAGACTAATGAGGCGCACCCAGAGGATCCGGAGGCGATGGTACTTGCTTTTCCGGAGAGCTCGGGAGAAGGGGGGGGGGGGGGAGCCCGGCACCACCGGGGAGGGGCTCCGCCCCCGCCCCCTGTAGTCGGCGCCTATGACTATCGTCCATAATGACCGAGTTTCTGTGCAAGGCTGACCAAAACACAGCGCCAGGTGAACCTTTACGTGGTTTATATATCCCAAACGAAATAAATACGCTCCAAGACAATTTCCGAAAAAATCCTGAGTTGGTAACGAAATCCGAACGTGTTATTCGTCTTGTCTTGAGCACTCAGTCCGCAATCCGGAAATACGTCATACCTTACTCTTTTGACTCCTCACGCACCGTCTCCGGAGTAGGTTCACGTTAGCTTGATTATGAGAACTCGGAGTTGCGTGCACCGAAAGTCGTTTTTTGCCGTGTAGTGGAAGGAACGCTGGCCTATCGACTCCTAAAACTACTACTGAACGCGTCCATAGGGAGACCAGCTGAGCCCCCAACCCGTTGGGTCCCCCCGTTTTAAAACTCTTTGTTATCTGCGAGGTAAAATCAAAACCAGTTTGACTGACCCGTGGCTCACACAATCTTGTGAGCAAGGTATGGTCTTCCAACTTCCTTAATTGAATCAGGAGATATTGGGACAACCACTACCAATTCGAAATTGTTTAAGATCTATCACTTTGTTAAAGCCTCTATGCTTGGTTTTCGGACGTGAAAGATCATTTCAAAAGGTTTCAACCCATATCTGTTGTGAAATGTTACGAAAGCCTATGTCACGGAATTGCGCAGCTATCTGGATCGACAAAGGACGGGGTAGAGAAACCTATAACCTTTTTCAAACAGCTTGCATGTGTCGGGATTACTTGACAGTCTGAGAAAGCAAGGAAAATATCGCAATGTGTTGCGAAGTAAGTTAGATAAATAATAACTCATCGACCTTGCTTTTTGCTTAATTTTCTTCAGAGGTCAGGACCAATTTTAAAGATATATTTTACGGTAAGTAAATTGGCATGAATATATATATATATGTGTGTGTGTGTGTGTGTTTCGAGCGGGGGCCGCTCTTCATCAGCTGATGAAGAGCGGTCCCCGCTCGAAACGTCGTAATAGACTTCGAAGTAGTAACTCCGACAGTACGCATCTTTGACTTATATATATAAATGGGGGAAATCAATATACATGGGGGAAACCGTTGAATCCCCCCCCCCCCCCCAAGGGAAATCGAGAACTTTCCAACTATGACAACGGTCCTGTCTCTTATGAACAGAGCACGACAGAGACTGAACGAGACTTTGGTGAACGGTTGGACGCTCACGCAGAACATGATCCCGATTGATGTTTTGTTTGCCGTAGATACACCTCCATATTTTGCGTGTGCTGACGACATTTTTGTAAGTTTTTATACAGTAGCAGCCTTTGCACCACCCAGCGAAGGACTCTCGTTTTGGATGAAGTTCGAAGAGCAGCGCTGGTTTCTACAGTCATACGCTTTTTCCTTGTAACAACCTTTTGGAGACCTATTCAATATCGGCGTCAAATAAAAGCGATCGTGCTCGGCGTCTTCTGCCTCCATTTTGTTCGGAGACCATCTGCCACCCGGAAGGAACCACATATTGCTTAGGCGCTATTGAAGAGCCGTGTTTTTTTTTTGTTTTTTTTTGCCTTTCAGTAGACGCTCCGAGTACTCTGACTCGAGGTACTCCGTTCGAAGCTGAGGGAGCCACTAGGTAATGCGCGCAATGATAAAAGCGTCACTATCATGAATGCTGCGCAGTCGTGAGTTACAAAACATAAATAGTAATTGTAACCCCGATAGGAGCATAAGGGGGGGGGGGGGGGGGGGGCGTTACAAAACATAGACAGTAGTCATGACCCGGGTATACGAGTATTCTATAAAAGGGGGGGGGGGGAGGTTAAGTACTGGGTGTCCTAAGAAGCGGCCAGGCTCTTTAAATTGACCGCAAAAATTCGGTTTCTTAACCTATCGCGCTACGACTTTGTGCATCGTTGCCCACAGATGGTGCATTTTGTTTTTGTAAAATTTGCAAAGGGCAAGCTTACCCGAGGAAAAAGTAAAGAAAGAAAAAGGTTTAGCGTCAATGGAAACGCAGTGAAGCCACCGGTCTTCAAACAATACGTCGCCGTATCGCGCGGGAGACAAGCGATGGCGGAAGCGGTGACGACGCCAACTGTGCCAACGAACGATAACACGGCGCCGAGAGCCGGCGTCTTCAGCAGACGATCTTCCCGACTCAAAAGCGGCGCGAGCTTTTATGATATAAGTTGCCAATGCATTATTTTATCATCCTTACTACTAAACGATATTGAATGGACACATAATGGATTAAAAAAATGGTTTGTCGGGATATTTTGACTGTTTTTTTTTCCGGGGTATTGATGTCGTCTGCTTTGCAGTTCATTGTTGTTAGCACGCCTGTTTTTGTTTCTGCGACTGTCACCACCATCGGAACGCGCTCCGTTTTTAATTCGAAAAGATCGTCTGCTTAAGACGCCGGCTCTCGGCGCCGTATGCTCGTTCGTTGGCGCAGTTGGCATCGCGACCGCTTGCGCCATCTCTTGTCTTCCGTGCGAAACGGCGCCGTATTGTTTGAAGACCGGTGGCTTCGCCGCATTTCCATAGGAGCTAGACCTTTTTCTTTCTTCACTTTTTCCTCAGGTTAATTCGCCCTTTGCAAATTTTACGAAAAAAAAAAAAAGCACAATCTCTGGGCGACGCTGCACAAAGTCGTAGCGCGATAGGTTAGGAAACCGAATTTTGCAGCCAATTTAAAGAGCCTGGCCGCTATTTGGGACACCCAGTAGTTTGCGGTAGCTTCGCCCACCGTATACTGTAATACGGGCAACATTTCATCGATCCTAGAGTAGTGGCCCTAGGTCAGCTTTCCCGCAGAGCACTCGGTAGAGCGAATCACGGCGATCAACAGGGCAAGCTCGGTGAATGACGAGGTCGAAAAGCGTTTTGATTTGCAAAGGCACTCTGCGCTGCGACACCCTGCACTGGCTGTCCGAAAAATAATTACTGTTTCTGCTCTGTTTCCTTGCGAAAATAATCTACGCGTCGCTGAACGCTGTCTTCGCCCAAATGTAGCGCTAGCGGTTCAAACCAGATCACAGAATTTTAGAATTTACCGTTACCTTGCTCAAAAGTTATATATATATATATATATATATATATATATATATATATATATATTTTTTTTTTTTTTTTACAGGGAAAATGGGAGCCGACGGAGCCCTTGAACACATGGAGCTGAAGGGCGCCAGTTGAAATTAAAAAACAAAAGTATTTATAACTTTTGAGTGAGGTAACGGTTATATCTCAAACTTCGGTAGCTGGTTTGGGCCGCTAGCACTACATTTGGGTGGAGAATGAGTTTTCGGCGGTAAGTAGTTTGTTTTTGCGGTAAGAAAAAAGAAAAAAAAAGTTTATTTAATTTTTTTAGGGGGACGTGCTATACATGACAATTCAGAAACTTACTTTAAACTAAGTGTGACAGTGACAGAAAACAGTTTCCGATCTTAATGATTTTCGTGTTTTCAGCTTGTTTAGACACCTCTACAAATCGTCATTGGATATGTTATGGTGCACGAAGCACGTACAGTGAAGCAGGAAGCCCAAAAATGGATTGACTGCAAACCTAGTCGTTGAGGTGACAGTGAGCACGCCAAGCCTCAGGCTCATTGTCAGATAAGCCAGACCGGTTTATTTTTAGGGGCGAAGCTCCTTAGGTTCTAGCCTTGTCCGTCCGTCCGTCCGGCCGGCCGGCCGGCGTCCGTGCTCGCTGAAAAAGAAGAAAAATAAGTTTGGGCAGTTGACAGGATTCGAACCAGTGCGGGGAGGCCCCAATGGATTTCTAGTCCATCGCCTTAACCACTCGACCACGACTGCGGGACGAGTAGGGGGCTCTGACATGTGGTAGTAACTCAAGAGCTGGGGTTTCTGTCATGGATAAAACGTTACATGTAGCCGCTCAACGTCTATACCCGAGATGGCGCTGAGGTCAAATCCGTATTTAATCGCGTTAAACTTTGCATGCATTGGCTCAACGTTTATCGACAAGAGGGCGCTGTGGTCAAATGCTCAAATGCGCATATAACCACCTTCCATACCACATATTCTCTTTCTGACATGGACCGTTGACTTAAGCGGTAGAGATGCGTTCCCACGGCTTCTAGCGGATCCTAGCTGATCCGCTAGAAAAACCACTGGTTCTGCATTTCACCGACTCAAAAGCAGTAATATTCAAGTCGAAACGCAACCCGGAACTCAGCACTACCTATGAGCAATAAAAAAAAAAAAAATCAGCACCTGCAGCACTACCTATGGACAATAAAATCAGTATCATCAGCACCACCAGAGCTTCGCCCCAATCAACATCATTCACCACGTGGTGATGGGATCATTCTTTTCCTTTGGTTTTACTATTTTCTGCATCTAAGTAACTTTTGGACAAACCCTGTAGATCCCAGCCATTTCTACAGACCCCTTCTGAATTTGCATGCTGGTTATTAGAAGGTCGGAACCCCTGCCCAATGGCGGAAAAACTGACATCGTGGAACGTGCAAGTCATTAAATAAGATAGCGAAGCGAAAGTCGGTGCGCGGCCAACGCTAGGAGCCGACGAGCCAATCAAAAACAGCGTCGAAAGTACAACGTAATTGCGGACATCACCTTTTTATGGGGTGTTTTTTTTTCTCTTCTACTCCAAACAAACGTATAGAGTGTGCCGTGACATTGCAGTTTAAGTCCGCCATTGTGCAGGCATTCCACAGATGCCAACAGAGGGTAGTATTTTGAAAGGGGTCTATACCGCTAGCATATGGGAAATATATAACAGGTACTTTGTAGACCGCGTGGTGTGAACAAGTTTGAAATAGCCTGTGTTGGCGTCATGCGGTAAGGTGGTTAATTAGGCTAGTTGTTTCATGGTTAAAAAAAAAAATAAAGCGCCGAAAACAACAGGGACGAAGAAGTAAGACAACACAAGACGCACTCCCAACTGTTGTTTATTGGGAAAGAACAAACATAATAAAAGCTCCATCGGCTTGTCATCGGCGTCATGCCATTTTATAAAGCGCTGCGTAGTTTTTTTCCATGATTTGTTCTATTTTATTCGTCCACCACTTTCTTTCGAGTAGTTATTTTTCCCAGCTTGCACTTGCTTTTTTTTCGCTCATGCGTGTGCAGCTGCCTCATTGTTTACTGGGTTTCAACTTTCCTCCAATACAGTTGGCATTTTTTTTTTTAAACACAACGTACAGTGCAGTGCAATATGAAAGCCCCACTGGGAGCGCGTGACCGAGGTGGTGGCTGGCGGGGGCGCCGCGAGCGCTCCGGGCAATTCCATTCTTCTTTGGGGGGAGGACGCTCACTCGGGGCTCAGCACAGACTGATAAGCGCGTTGCGCTTTAGCTGATCCCCGAGTGAGCGTCCTCTTCTCGGAGCAGAATGGAATTGCCCGGATCGCTCGCGGCGCCACTGCCAGCCACCGCCTCGGCCACGCGCTCCCAGTGGCTCTTTCATATTGCAGCGCACTGTACATTAAAGGGATGGTGAGCCGAACATTTCAGTGTGTATAATGAGCGACCCACTATCTTTTCATGAGTCAGCAGCCCCTGGGGCGGTTTGCTCATCTTGCGGCCGCGGCCGCGGCTGCGGCCAAGAGGGATTTTAGGTCACTTGACCTAAAAATAGACCATAGAGACAAAGAAGTACCTAGCGTCCCTGCCTAATGGCGGAGAAATCCGTATCGCTTCAAGCACAAAAGCCTAATTTCGCTCGCAGAAACTGACTGCAGGGACTTTCAACTGGAGTCCAATGGACCGCTCCTTCATACTGTAGGAGCGGCAGGTGAAGTAAAGGCAAGGGAGGGTAAATATGAACCAAAATAAAGAAAAAAACCACGCGAGATAAAAGCAATGGCAGTATATTTATATACCTCCGCCAGCGCCGGCGGCTCGCGCCTCCTGCTGTGGGCGAGAGGTTAGAGCGCCGGCACTTGACGTCACGGCGTAGAAGTTCCAGGTTCAAATCGTGCCAAAAACTCTGCTTTTTTGTTCTTGTATTTGACAGCATTCCCACTAAGAATGTAGACAAGGCCCTATGAGCTCTATAAAATTATTTGGTAGGTAGTTCTGACTCACCAGTTCGTTGTTCATAACCTCGGAAGAGCGCATACATGTCTCGGACTTTCTTTACCGACTTCCCCAACGCCCCCTGCATCTGCCTTGCCCTCCGTGGAACGTTGACAATATTTTCCCATGACCGTCTCTTCATTCGCCAGGTAACTGCGTTGCTGAATTTCTCTAGAGTTTGTTGTCTCCGTTTTCCAACTACTCTAATTAATTCCATTTGTTCATCCACAGTCATTTTAGGTGTTTGCGTTAGAGATATGGTTTGCGATGTCGACGCCCGATTCATTTTTGAATTCGGTTGTGATTGTCTGCTATTCTAGCTAAAATTCAACAATTATCTGTTAATATTAGAAAACGATTGCCACAGCAAAATGTAAAGAGTAAAAATATACCTTTTGGGTGATTCCACGAGAGATCGAATCTGCAGGTCAACTCAACATTTTTATTTTTTCTGGTTGATTTATATGTAATGTGCACGCAAATGAATCGTACGAAACTGAACTTTTTTTTCGAAAACGCGCTTTCACTACGAGAAAAAAAGTGAAAGCTGCTTACAACTCCCTGTAACGCCGAATGAGAGCGCAGCTCTTGAGGAGGAGGAGGGAAGGGCACTGGGGGTGGGTTTACTAACCAGGGGGTGGGTCACTTGACCTTGGGGGGTCACGTGACCTTGGGGGTCACGTGACCCCCAATTCCGATGATGTCATCACTGACGTCACTGATGACGTCATCAGTGACGATGACGATGCGGGTACCGATGACGTCATTAGTGACGTCACTGATGACTTCACCAGTGATGATGACGATGACGATGCGAATGTCGGTGACATCATCAGTGACGTCGCTGATGACGTCATCAGTGATGATGACGATGACGATGCGGATGTCGGTAACGTCATCAGTGATGATTACGATGACGATGCGGATGCCGGCGACGTCATCAGTGATGATGACGATGACGATGCGGATGCCGGTGACGTCATCAGTGACGATGACGATGACAATGTGGATGCCGGTGACGACATCAGTAACGTCACTGATGACGTCATCAGTGATGATGACGATGACGATGCGGATGTCGGTAACGTCATCAGTGATGATGACGATGACGATGCGGATGCCGGTGACGTCATCAGTGATGATGACGATGACGATGTGGATGCCGGTGACGTCATCAGTGATGATGACGATGACGATGTGGATGCCGGTGACGTCATCAGTGATGATGACGATGACGATGTGGATGCCGGTGACGTCATCAGTGACGATGACGTCATTGGGGGGTCACGCGACATCGGCGGGGGTCACGTGACCTCAGGGGAGTCGCGTGACTTCGGGGGGTCACGTGACCTCGGGGGGGTCACGTGCCCCCCACGAGGTCACGTGACCCCGGTGGGGGGCTCGCGCGGTGCATTATGGGACATTTCCCATGATGCACCGGGGTCACGTGACCTCGGGGGGGTCACGTGCCCCCCCACGAGGTCACGTGACCCCGGTGGGAGGCTCGCGCGGTGCATTATGGGACATTTCCCATGATGCACCGCGCGGTTACGCCGACGCCGACGGCGACGCCGCTCAAGCCGGAAACGGGCCTCTAAGAGCTGCGCTCTAAAAAATGTTTCAATATTGCGCGACGGCCACTCACGCCACTCACGCCACTCACGCCACTCACGCCACTCACGCCACTCACGCCACTCATGGCCCTCATGGCCCTCATGGCCCTCATGGCCCATTACGCGTTATAAACGTGTTTTTATGCATTTAAATCCCGTTAAGAATACTAATGCACCTTTCTGAAACAGTTTATTTCCAAAAAACGATCGATTTCAAACGAGAACCAAGTCTTTCGGTGTCATCATCACCGGCACGAGGTATCACGTGAAACGTTTGCGTCCCTGATTAGATGCAGCCGCTTCAAACGTATTCGAATTGCTCCGAGTTGCTTGCTTATTTCGAGCCGGACCCGATCTCAGCAATTTGTGTCGATCTAGGGAAAGCTAGAGAACAATCCGCCATTAACACCAAAATTGCTGAGAAAGATGCTCGATCTGAAGGGGGCCTCACGCACTGACCGCCCTCACGGCCCTCACACCACCTCATGCACTCACCACCCTCACGGCCCTCACGCCTCTCATGCCACTCACTGCCCTCACGCCACTCATGGCCCTCACACCCCTTACGCACTCACCGCCCTCACACCACTCACGCACTCATGGCCCTCACGCCCCTCACGCACTCATGGCCCTTATACCCCTTACCGCCCTCACCACCCTCATGGCCTTCATGGCCCTCATATCCCTCACGGCCATCACGGCCATCACCGCCCTCACGGCCCTCACGGCCCTCACCGCCCTCACGGCCCTCACCGCCCTCACCGCTATCACAGCCCTCATGGCCCTCACGGCCCTCACCGCCCTCACAGCCCTCACGGCCCTCACGGCCCTCACCGCCCTCACAGCCCTCACGGCCCTCACTCACCCTCATACTCATGAATTTTCCTGGTTCAGAAACTCACTCACCCTGACCTCACCTGTGAAGATGAGGGTGAGTGAGGGTGAGTGAGGGCCCTCATGAGTGAGGTTTGCCGAGGTATGCCCTATAGTAGAGATCATTGGGCGCGACAAATACACAAAATTTCAGGCCTTCTACCTCAATATGTATGGATATAGCGACTCTGAAAACTATACATAATATAGGCCAGGGCATCTAAATTCTACCTGCAAAACATGAACTTCCAATAAAAAGAGAAACATAGAAAAAAATATATTGCAGAAACATATTTTCAAAAAAATACTCCATATTGAAAAAAAAAAAAAAAAGCCCAGTCTCGATTTTATTAAAACTCTGGGGTACAACTCTCCTTAGGCCAGGCAACAAGAATGTACAAGAACAGGTTGCATCATTTGCTTGAAACAAAAGTTCTGAGCGGACAAAGCGACGGTTGCGAGGCGTCCTGACCACGGCGTTTTTCGCTAGACCCCGCTATTCTTTCTTTTTTTTAGGAAAAGTAATTTTTTTTGCCACAAATAAGAAATGTATGTGTTGTAGCTGGCTATAATAAAAGCATATTGTTAACGTAGCAGCTTGGGCGAGTTGGTTGCTCATTTTTACACACACTACAGCGAACTATAGGGAGTATTCACTGGTGGCCATAGCTGTGTGCGCGAATACTGAGCGCGTGCTGATGGCGAGCTTCCACTGATCTTTTGCAACGTGCATTCCGCACCACCAAGAGTGCTGGTCTTAGCAGCCTATTGATGTGAGCTCGTTCTGAACATGCACTCTAAACAGCACCCACAAATATGGCGCCCAGTGAATACTTCCTATAGCAAATAACACTCACTCCTTACACACGAAAAATAAAGCAAAATTCAAACAAACCGCGCTGACTAACAACTCGTTTTTATATATACTTTGTCTCCTTCTACCTCTTGCACTACCGAATTTCCCGAATCATGCGCACCGATCTCCTAGACGCCCAGATTTGTTTTCTCGTTTTCTGTCAGGTGTAAAGATGGTGTACTAATACAGATTTTATAATTCCTAGCAATATGTTCAGCTTCGAAAATTTCTCTAGTTAATTGGTTACTATTCCTACCTAAAATTGTACAGGATGGCAGGTGAACGTCGCACCCACAATCACGGCAGTGTATGGCTAGATGGCCAGAGTTAGCTCTGGTGCTGATGTTTTTATGTTCACGGAGCTTATCATGGAGGCATCGTCCGGTCTGCCCTATGTACACTTTCCCGCACGAAAGGGGAAATGAGTACACCACTTCCTCGGCGCACTCAACGAAGCTGTTCTGATGTTGTTTGGTACAGCTTACTGTTCGGTGGGAATTAGGCGGGTTGACTTGTTTGCACAAGTTGGCAAGCTTATTAGGTGCAGAGAAGACGACATTGATGTTGAACTTGTTAGAGATTTTCTTGATGCCATGGGAGAACCTGCTAGGAGGGGGCATATTAACTTTCTGAAAATATAAAAAACAAAAGCAACAAATTTGAACATAAAAAAAAACAAAAAAAACGTGATAACATTGGATGACATATAATTTTCTCGGACGGGTTCACATTCATCCCGCCATGCATTTCGCCATGACGAAAGATTTGGACGACTAATCAGAGGAGTATACATGGAACACCTTTATTTATCGCGAGATATCCCTGGAGCTCTCTGGAGTAAGAGGCACTTGATCCCTTGTTAGGCCACCCAGAATCGTTAAGCTTTCTGTAGAAAAAAAAAAAATAAGACTGTCTGGCTTAGACTATTTGTCAAATGCTTTGAAGATGCGATAGAACAAATACGTAGCTCCTATTGCGCAGCCCGCGTTCCTACCTAGCCGAGAGGTGAGAAAGGGAAATGGAGATTATTAGCGCATCGCCTGGACAGCCCTTCTCCCGCCCCAACTCTGCGCGGCGCAATGCCATTGGCCGGGCGCGCTATGACGTCAAACCAATAGCTGTGTCTGCGCTTCGTTGTTTACACTTTCTCCGATCGTCTACTATGCGACAAACACCGACACGAGCAGCAGGGTCCGTACATGGCTCCAATAAAGTCATCGCTTTAAAATAAAAGCCGGAATCCCTCTGGGGGTTGTTTGTTTTTTACCGACGTACAAAACAGAGGGCCAAGTTAGCTAAATGTAAAATATATGGGACTATATAAAAACGCTCTAAAGTAGGCTGATTTTTTCAATCATTTTTCTTGCCTCTTTTAAACTCAGGCAAGTTGTATAATTTAGTCAACATATCTCAGATTTGTATGTGTCTGCCAAAATCCAGAAAGCCCTTAATCTCCTACTTTAATTTTCTGCACCTTCACTCAAGAAATTGGTATCAAGCAAATCTGTAATTTTTTTTATATATATTGGTGCTTTGTAATACTTCATGACATTTCACTTGCTGTAAAATATATCTTTAATATTGGTGCTGACCTCTGAAAGAAATAAGCAAAAGCCAAGGTCGACGAGTTATTATTTATCTGACTTACTGCGCAACACATTGCGATATTTTCCTTGCTTTCTCAGCCTGTCAAGTAATCCCGACACATGCAAGCTGTTTGAAAAGGTTATAGTTTTCTCTACCCCTGCCTTTGTCGATCCAGATAGCTGCGCAATGGCGTGACAGGAGGCTTTCGTAGCATTTCACAACATATATTTGTTGAAACCTTTCGAAATGATCTTTCATGTTCGAAAACCAAGTATAGAGGCTTTAACAAAGTGATAGATCTGAAACAATTTTGAATTGGTAATGGTTGCCCCAACATCTCCTGATTCAATTAAGGCAGTTGGAAGACCATACCATGCTCACAAGATTGTGTGAGCCACGGGTCAGTCAATCTGGTTTTCATTTTACCTCCCAGATAACAAAGAGTTTCAAAACGGGGGGGACCCATTGGTTTGGGGGCTCAGCTGGTCTCCCTATGGACGCGTTCAATAGTGGTTTTAGGAGCCGAGGGGCCAGCGTTCCTTCCAAAAAACGACTTCCCGTGCACGCAACTCCGAGTTCTCGTAATCAAGCTCGCGTGAACCAATTCCGTAGACGGTGCATGAGGAGTCAAAAGAGCAAGGTATGACGTATTTCCGGATTCCAGACTGAGTGCTCAAGATAAGACGAATAACACGTTCGGATTTCGTTACCAACTACGCATGGACATTTACTCCCTTTTCCCGTATCTCAAACACCCCCCTGCCCCCCCCCCCCCCCCCCCTCGGGATTTTTCGCAAATTGTCTTGGAGCGTATTTCTTTCATTTGGGATATATAAACCACGTAAAGGTTCACCTGGCGCTGTGTTTTGATCGGCCTTGCACAGAAACTCGGTGATTATGGACGATAGTCATAGGCGCCGACTACGAGGGGCGGGGGCAGAGAACAACCCCCCCCCCCCTCCACCCCCCCACCCCTTCTCCCGAGTTTTTCGGAAAAGCAAGTACCATCGCCTCCGGAACCTCTGGCTGCACCTTACTAATCTCATCTCTGCGCCCTGCTGCCCGCACATATCAATAGCTAAAACCCAGTGGATAAAAAAAAAAAAAATTATCCACTCACCAGCTTTGGTCACCAAGTGGCCAGAGCTGGTGAGTGGATAAATTTTTTTAACCATTCGCGCAGTCCTGTTCGAATACCTTGCGTAGCAGGTACAATAAGATGTAGTGCTAGAAATTAATTCGAAAGTCATTCGAAGCAGTTTTGAAAGGCGACAGTCGCACCTCTAGCGGACCTGCAGCCTACGGAAGTAGACGACATAATACGTTTCGTAAGCCCCATTTTGTTTAACCAAATGTTGAAACTATTCATTATGGTCAGTGCGCTTGAACTACGGAATTCACTGATCATAACTGCAATGACAGCTAAATTATAGGGTCACAAAATCTGACATTTGTTTAGGTATCATGCCGTCAGCATGCTTATCCCACGTGCTATGAAGAACCAGCAAACATGGGAGGTAAATATAGAGGAGTACAAGCTCTCGTGCAAGAAGAAGAGCCACGGGCGCTGTATGTACACTGACTGGGGCACGTCCTCGACTTGGTCTTGCAGGACGTCAGCCAGAAAGTAAACATGTGCCGTGGCTTTCTGTAGTTTGTGATCAAACTGATACACTTTGTGACCCTCTCTGAAGCCCGTGGTTCTTTTTCAAAAACTTCAGAGGGAGGAGGATTTGAACTTGTGAAAATGTTGTCCCACAAGGTGGACGATAAAGGCCTCTTTTCTGCGGTCAGTTATTTTAAATTATGAGTCTAATCACATTTCTGCGGGAGGCTGCATCTGAAGAGGAAAATGAGGCTGCAGCAGAAGCAAGCGGTCTTCTAAAATTATCTCCAAGTATAACACATTTTTCGTACACAAGCTTCTTACGATGATATTTTCACCGATGGAAACTGTAAACACCGCCTTGCAGGAAAGGACACTCTGATCTTACGCAGCGGAGACAATGGTGAAAGCCGTCAACGAAAGCAGCACCAAGCTCCGGCAGACCTTTTCCCGCTTTTGAAAAGGAAGCATTGGAAAAAGCTGACAAGGTGGACCTTGAGAATTCCTTTGTTAGAGTTCTCAGGCAAAAACAAGACCCCGAGCCGTCATGAGGAAGGTTCTGCTGCTAACGTATATCCATCGGCGATGGACATGTACCGCCGGCGCTACTACAAAGTCATGACACCGTGGTGTCGTCACTGAGGAACAGGTATCCGCCTGGCGTGTAGCAACATATTGCACAAATCGAGGAGTTTGCCATACGAAATGAAGATATCACGTATGTCAGGAAATTCTACGGGAAAGATCTAGAACCAGGACGCCTGTTGCTACACAGAGACATCCTGATAGATACTGTAAAGCAGAGGAATTCTGCACCCCTGCAGAGATTCCACGGCGTAGCGCAGATATTTTCGGGTGACAAAGGTCAGCACCTGAGGAATCTCGCGCCGGAAATGCGAAGTTAATCAAAATCGGGTTGACCATACCAGTCACTTCATACACCTCAGAGAGGCAATTTTCTTGTCTTCGGCGACTCAAAACCTATTTACGGTCGCCGAAGGGGCAGACTTCATAGAATCACCTGGCACTTCTTCACACTCAAAAAGAGCTCTCCCACAAAATAAATTTAAATGACGTCGCCGACGACTTCATTAGCAGATCAAGTGTACGAATGAACACTTTCTCCACATCAGTGAAATCTTCACATTAAACAACGGACTATCTGATGCGGTGTTAGGCAATGGAGTGTTTGTTGTTCGCAGTGTTTTATGTTATTACTCTTTACCGATGAGGTTACATAATGCATCGGCCGGATAGTAATGCAGCTGAAGCAGTTTGCGTTTGTGTTCTGTTCGTTTTCCAGCTCCTGTTTGTATTAATTTATTTATTAATTTATCTGGGTGTTTATCCTTATATCTGCTTTTGTTTAAATGCACAGAAAGATAAATGCAAACTTTTTGCAGTTAGTCAAAGTATGCCGGTGTATGGCTTTATTTTATATCATTACTTCTAGTCAAAACTTACGCCGTCGTGCAATATGAAAGGATGACCCATAATTTGGGCTAAGAAATTGTAATATAGTCTGCAAATTGTGTATATACGTGATATGTCATTTTTTGACTTTAATCTTCCTCTGGAAAAGGTTCCATGATCTGTATTTTATCTATATGTAGGGAGGCCTTCGCAGATGAAAACTTAAGAGCTCCCCATAAACCCAAAGCAATGGTGTGTTGGTTAGGCTGATTAATTACTTTGTTTATTTTCTCGACCAAAGATGAATAAAACATTTTTTGCCAAAGTGTGCAACAGGGCGCACTTAACTCTCATCCAAAATCGCTAAGGTGCGGGGTTATGTCGGTTCGGTGGATGTCCCATCCCCTTTCTCCTTATATATGTATATAAGGAGAGGGGGGGGGGGGGGCTGTACATCGGTGTAGTACGATTGCCCCGCGTGCAGAATCCCCGTCGTAAAATCCCCGCGTTATTAGCCCCACGTTTCAAAATCCCCGCGTTCAATTACCCCATCCCGTATTCCCCCCCTGCCAAAAGCTCCGTCCTCACTGCCCACGTCCCACCTCTGTTGCGCTTCAACCACCCTTTTTCCATGTCTCAACCTAAACTGTTGAGGGTCTGCAAAGGGTATTTTAAGTTAAAGAAACAGCGAAATTATGTTAACTTGAACCGCTGACATCTTATAATGACGTACTGTGGTCAATTGCATTAACTTGCATAACCAGCGATGAACTCCGCTTTCAAAGAGGTATACTCCGACGCAGAATTATAGACTTTATCTACCTAAATGAATACAAATATATTTTCGAACGATGTAAGAATTGAACTGGTGTTTGGTGATGTATACGTAATAAGCATGGCGCCATGAGCGGCGGGTTAAGAGTTTTGACAGAACCCACTTCGTCCGAGCTGCGAGTCCGTGCATGCTTCAGAGTCGACGAAAGCTTTAGTCCATCGTCTTTCCGCGCTGTTTTTAATTCCGAAGTAAGTACCAACTCGCCCAAGCCTCAACTTTAGTCCAATGCTTTTTTACAAAATCTGTCACTTTAAGTAAATATTTTAACATTGACTGATATTTTCTGTTTGTTCTAACTTCCAACGTCACAAGACGTGAGTATGTATAGCTTTCGCCTGAAGGACGGGAAGCTCTATCCAGTTATTCCGTACTTGAGTCCCGGGAACACT
The DNA here is from genome assembly GCF_016920785.2 of Ixodes scapularis. Lineage (NCBI taxonomy): Eukaryota > Metazoa > Arthropoda > Arachnida > Ixodida > Ixodidae > Ixodes > Ixodes scapularis. Next base: position 49,269,140 of record NW_024609868.1, on the reverse strand, counting down.
TTTGCAAAAAATGTTTGATTCATCTTTGGTCGAGAAAATAAACAAAGTAATTAATCAGCCTAACCAACACACCATTGCTTTGGGTGTATGGGGAGCTCTTATTTTTTCATCAGCGATCGCCTTCCTGCATATAGATAAAATACAGATCATGGAACCTTTTCCGAAGGAAGATTAAAGTCAAAAAATGACATATCACGTATATACACAAATTGCAGACTATATTACAATTTATTAGCCCAATTTATGGGTCATCCTTTTACATTGCACGACGGCGTAAGTTTTGACTAGACGTAATAATATAAAATAAAGCCATACACCGGCATACTTTGACTAACTGCAAAAAGTTTGCATTTATCTTTCTGGGCATTTAAACAAAAACAGATGTAATGATAAACAGCCAGATAAATTAATAAATAAATTAATACAAACAGGAGCTGGAAAACGGACAGAACACAAACACAAACTGCTTCAGCTGCATTACTATGCGGCCGATGCGCTATGTAACATCATGGGTAAAGAGTAATAACATAAGACATTGCGAACTACAAACACTCCATTGCCTAACGCCGCATCAGATAGTCCGTTGTTAATGCGAAGATTTCGCTGATGTGGAGAAGGTGTTCATTCGTGCGCTTGATCTGCTAATGAAGTTGTCGGCGACGTGATTTAAATTTATTTTCTGGGAGAGCTCTTTGTGGGTGTGAAGAAGTGCCAGCTGATTCAATCACGTCTGGCCCATCGGCGACCGTAAATAGGTTTTGATTCGCCGCAGACAAGAAAATGTCCTCTCTGAGGTGTATGAAGTGACTGGTATGGTCCAAGCAGTTTTGATTAGCTTTGCCATTTCCTGCAGAAGATTCCTCAGGTAGAGTGGTTGTTTGGGCAAGTTGGTTTGACATCTTATACAATCGTGTGCGCAACAAAGACGAGGACAAAAGCAGAGAAGGGGACACAACAAGGCGCAACTTTCAACTGAATTTTATTGAAAACGTGTTCCGGTATATATATAGTCTCAACCATCGTTACAATGACAACAAAAAAAGACAAAAGTATAGGAAGAAAAACACCATGACAGAGCATAACTGGGAAACAACACTATCTCGTTCTCAGGAAAAACAATTCCTTCTCCGATAATGCGATCGACGGCATAGCAACACACATGTCTCCTAAATAATCAATGTGCTCGGCTTCTATGATTTCGCGTGTTACCGCTGACTTGCATTTCCCAATTTTTACACATTCATCCAACAGTGGGTACAACCGCATGTCCTGCAATGCAAGTCAAGAAAGCCACCGTTCTTTTTTTGCACGTTGTTATTGTGCTCGCGAAGCCGATCATTTAGGCAGCGCCCCGTCTGCCCGACGTAGTGGCTGCCACAGGACAGCTTCGTGAGCGCCTGCCGAAAAAGCCTCCTGCACAGTCGACTGCGCTTCACATGCCCGAGGGACTCCATCTACCAGAAGACGTCCAGCAAGTTCTACGTCTTGGACCCAAGTTTGCTGTCGAGCCAAAAAAGTCGCCACCCGAGCTGCTGTCTCTGGTTCGAGAGGTGTCGAGGCGCGTCCCTGAACAGGACTCTGCCCGCTGCGTGTCTGAGGGTGTTGACGTCGTCCGTTCCTGCAAGCCGGCTGCTACCAAGGTACCCGTAAAGCGGGCGCTGACATACCTGAAGGACAATTCCCTTTGCGTCTTACCTGCTGATAAGGAGGGAGGCTTTGCGGTTCTTTCACATGGTATGTACAATGAGAAAGCCCTGGAAGCTGTTGAGAAGGTGTTTAATTGCCATAGAAGTGTGTCGCTGCCAAAACTAAAGTCAGAAGCCAAAAATCTGTGCAAGGAACTTGAACTCAGTAGTGTTGTAAGGAGCATTGAAAAGAGTACGCGCGAGTGTTTAGATGTTTTCTTCAGTGCCAAAACCCACAAACTAGAAATGCCCTTACGCGTAATAATTTCCGAAAGAGGCACGTGGCAAAAATCAATCGCACTATATCTTCAAGAGAAACTTAACATGCTACACGTTGACGACCCTTTTCTCGTCAGAAGCTCAGAAGAAGTGCTAGACTTCGTAAGAACTCAAAAAGGAAACGCTCTGAGGGCGTTTTCGGTCGATGTGAAAGACCTTTATTACTCCCTCCCACATTCCGGCTTGCTGTTGTGTGTGGAGGAGTGCATCGACAAGTTTGGAGTAATAGCCTTTCAAAATGAGCTAGGGATATCAAGCAGCGGTTTTTTAGAATTACTTAGTTTCTATCTTCGAACAACTTTTATTCAGTGGGGAGGCAAGCCTTACTTGCAAAAACAGGGCATATGCATCGGCTCGTGTATCGCGCCTGTTCTAAGCGATATATATTTAGCACAACTTGACAGTACTCTTAACAGCCGGCTTCAGGGATCAAAGGTAAAAAAAGTTTTTAGGTACGTAGATGACTTTTTAGTTTTCATCGCATCTGACACAAACGCTTTTGAAGCAGAGGCTGTCAAAACCCTGACCACTTTTAAGGAATGTTTTGGCCCACTCGAGGTCACGCATGAGATACCTGTGGACAACACTATTCGCTTCCTTGACATCAGATTTTTATTTCTCAACGACCACATCTGTTGGTGCTATGAGCCACGTGCGAATAAGCCGTTACTTCCCTTTCATTCAGCCCACTCGAAGCTAGTCAAAAGGAGTATTGTTAACCTGTGTTTCACCAATGTACTAAAAAAGTCCTGTGAGCATTTGATCCCCCAGGGTTTTAATCAGCAAGTTTTGCGCTTGCTCGCAGCTGGGTATCCAAAACACCTTCTTGTTGCGGTCGCGGAAGGCCTTCTAAGAAAGCGCTGTCTCGTAGAAAACAATGAGAGCCAGCCGGTAAGACAAAAAGGAAAAGTTGTTGTGATTCCGTATGTACACCGAGTGTCGCACAATCTAAAGAAAATAGCAATGCGATCCAATGTAAAGGTAGTGTTTTCTGCGCCCAATAAGCTCATGGAACTGTGCAAACTATCAAAGCCTGGCGTGCGTGCCAAACACGGTTGTGAAAAGAAGCACAGAACGAAATTTGTCGACTGTACAGATGGCGTGGTTTACCGCATTCCGTTGTCCTGTGGCAGCCACTACGTCGGGCAGACGGGGCGCTGCCTAAATGATCGGCTTCGCGAGCACAATAACAACGTGCAAAAAAAGAACGGTGGCTTTCTTGACTTGCATTGCAGGACATGCGGTTGTACCCCACTGTTGGATGAATGTGTAAAAATTGGGAAATGCAAGTCAGCGGTAACACGCGAAATCATAGAAGCCGAGCACATTGATTATTTAGGAGACATGTGTGTTGCTATGCCGTCGATCGCATTATCGGAGAAGGAATTGTTTTTCCTGAGAACGAGATAGTGTTGTTTCCCAGTTATGCTCTGTCATGGTGTTTTTCTTCCTATACTTTTGTCTTTTTTTGTTGTCATTGTAACGATGGTTGAGACTATATATATACCGGAACACGTTTTCAATAAAATTCAGTTGAAAGTTGCGCCTTGTTGTGTCCCCTTCTCTGCTTTTGTCCTCGTCTTTGTTGCGCACACGATTGTATAAGATGTCAAACCAACTTGCCCAAACAACCACTCTTCTTGAATTCATTTCTAGTACATCGGGCCCTTTTATGTGTTTCAATCGTGATCCGTGTGCCACAGTCACCTTCATCGCCACAGCCATGTGCAGAGCGCGATCTCTGTCGTTTTGCATACGGACAAAAGTTCTACCTGACGACGTACGTACGCTATTTGGCGGTCTTCTACCTTCCTTGGGACATGGGACCAGGGTGTGCAAAATTCTAAAAGCCGAATGGCTTCGGCAAGCCCGCATCTTAAGGCAGTACCTGGCCATGCAACTTCAAAGCAGGGCGGATCCTTCGACAGCGAGACGTCAGCTTCGTGAGTACCTCACACTTGCGGATCAAACCACAGAGTTCATCTGGCAGTTGCAACTGCGTCAGCTTCGTGAGCGCCTGCCGAAAAAGCCTCCTGCACAGTCGACTGCGCTTCACATGCCCGAGGGACTCCATCTACCAGAAGACGTCCAGCAAGTTCTACGTCTTGGACCCAAGTTTGCTGTCGAGCCAAAAAAGTCGCCACCCGAGCTGCTGTCTCTGGTTCGAGAGGTGTCGAGGCGCGTCCCTGAACAGGACTCTGCCCGCTGCGTGTCTGAGGGTGTTGACGTCGTCCGTTCCTGCAAGCCGGCTGCTACCAAGGTACCCGTAAAGCGGGCGCTGACATACCTGAAGGACAATTCCCTTTGCGTCTTACCTGCTGATAAGGAGGGAGGCTTTGCGGTTCTTTCACATGGTATGTACAATGAGAAAGCCCTGGAAGCTGTTGAGAAGGTGTTTAATTGCCATAGAAGTGTGTCGCTGCCAAAACTAAAGTCAGAAGCCAAAAATCTGTGCAAGGAACTTGAACTCAGTAGTGTTGTAAGGAGCATTGAAAAGAGTACGCGCGAGTGTTTAGATGTTTTCTTCAGTGCCAAAACCCACAAACTAGAAATGCCCTTACGCGTAATAATTTCCGAAAGAGGCACGTGGCAAAAATCAATCGCACTATATCTTCAAGAGAAACTTAACATGCTACACGTTGACGACCCTTTTCTCGTCAGAAGCTCAGAAGAAGTGCTAGACTTCGTAAGAACTCAAAAAGGAAACGCTCTGAGGGCGTTTTCGGTCGATGTGAAAGACCTTTATTACTCCCTCCCACATTCCGGCTTGCTGTTGTGTGTGGAGGAGTGCATCGACAAGTTTGGAGTAATAGCCTTTCAAAATGAGCTAGGGATATCAAGCAGCGGTTTTTTAGAATTACTTAGTTTCTATCTTCGAACAACTTTTATTCAGTGGGGAGGCAAGCCTTACTTGCAAAAACAGGGCATATGCATCGGCTCGTGTATCGCGCCTGTTCTAAGCGATATATATTTAGCACAACTTGACAGTACTCTTAACAGCCGGCTTCAGGGATCAAAGGTAAAAAAAGTTTTTAGGTACGTAGATGACTTTTTAGTTTTCATCGCATCTGACACAAACGCTTTTGAAGCAGAGGCTGTCAAAACCCTGACCACTTTTAAGGAATGTTTTGGCCCACTCGAGGTCACGCATGAGATACCTGTGGACAACACTATTCGCTTCCTTGACATCAGATTTTTATTTCTCAACGACCACATCTGTTGGTGCTATGAGCCACGTGCGAATAAGCCGTTACTTCCCTTTCATTCAGCCCACTCGAAGCTAGTCAAAAGGAGTATTGTTAACCTGTGTTTCACCAATGTACTAAAAAAGTCCTGTGAGCATTTGATCCCCCAGGGTTTTAATCAGCAAGTTTTGCGCTTGCTCGCAGCTGGGTATCCAAAACACCTTCTTGTTGCGGTCGCGGAAGGCCTTCTAAGAAAGCGCTGTCTCGTAGAAAACAATGAGAGCCAGCCGGTAAGACAAAAAGGAAAAGTTGTTGTGATTCCGTATGTACACCGAGTGTCGCACAATCTAAAGAAAATAGCAATGCGATCCAATGTAAAGGTAGTGTTTTCTGCGCCCAATAAGCTCATGGAACTGTGCAAACTATCAAAGCCTGGCGTGCGTGCCAAACACGGTTGTGAAAAGAAGCACAGAACGAAATTTGTCGACTGTACAGATGGCGTGGTTTACCGCATTCCGTTGTCCTGTGGCAGCCACTACGTCGGGCAGACGGGGCGCTGCCTAAATGATCGGCTTCGCGAGCACAATAACAACGTGCAAAAAAAGAACGGTGGCTTTCTTGACTTGCATTGCAGGACATGCGGTTGTACCCCACTGTTGGATGAATGTGTAAAAATTGGGAAATGCAAGTCAGCGGTAACACGCGAAATCATAGAAGCCGAGCACATTGATTATTTAGGAGACATGTGTGTTGCTATGCCGTCGATCGCATTATCGGAGAAGGAATTGTTTTTCCTGAGAACGAGATAGTGTTGTTTCCCAGTTATGCTCTGTCATGGTGTTTTTCTTCCTATACTTTTGTCTTTTTTTGTTGTCATTGTAACGATGGTTGAGACTATATATATACCGGAACACGTTTTCAATAAAATTCAGTTGAAAGTTGCGCCTTGTTGTGTCCCCTTCTCTGCTTTTGTCCTCGTCTTTGTTGCGCACACGATTGTATAAGATTCCTCAGGTGCTGACCTTTGTCACCCGAAAATATATGCACTACGCCGTGGAATGTCTGTAGGGGTGCAGGGTTGCACTGCTTTACAGTATCTAGCAGCGTGTCTCTGTGTAGCAACAGGCGTCCTGGTTCTAGATCGTCCCCGTAGAATTTCGTGACATACGTGATATCTTCATTTCTTTTGGGAAACTCCTCGGTTTGTGCAATATGTTGCCACACGCCAGGCGGATACCTGTTCCTCAGTGACGACACCACGGTGTCATGACTTTGTAGTACCGCCGGCGGTAGATGTCCATCGCCGATGGAAATAGGTTAGCAGCAGAACCTTCCTCATGACGGCTCGGGGTCTTGTTTTTGCCTGAGAACTCTAACAAAGGAATTCTCAAGGTCCACCGTTGTCAGCCTTTTCCAATGCTTCCTTTTCAAAAGCGGGGAAAGGTCTGCCGCAGCACAGTGATGCTTTCGTTGACGGCTTTCACCATTGTCTGCGCTGTGTAAGGTCAGAGCGTCCTTTTCTGCAAGGCGGTGTTTACAGTTTCCATCGGTGAAAATACCATCGTAAGAAGCTTGTATACGAAAAATTTGTCAAATTTTCAGAAGACCGGTCGCTTCTGCTGCAGCCTCATTTCCCACTTCAGATGCAGCCTCCCGCAATAATGTGATAACACTCATAACTTAAAATAACTGACCGCAGAAAAGCGGCCTCCATTGTCCACCTTGTGGGACAACATTTTCACAAGTTCAAATTATCCTCCCTCTGAAGTTTTTGAAAAAGAGCCACGGGCTTTAGAGTAGGTCACGAAGCTTATCAGTTCGATCACAAAGTTAAAAAAGACACGGCACATGTTTACTTTCTGGCTAACGTCCTGCAAGACCAAGTCGAGGACGTGCGCCAGGCAGTGTACATACCGCGCCCGTGGCTCTTCTTGTATAAGAGCATGTACTCCTCTAAGTTTCCCTCCCATGTCTGCTGCTCCGTCATAGCACGTAGAATAAGCATACCGACGGCATGATACTTAAACAAATGTCAGCTTTTGTTACCATATAATTTAGCTGTCATTGCTGTTATGATCAGTGACATCCATGGTTCAAGCGCACTGACCATAATGAATTGTTTCAACCAGTGTGTCGAACCAAAAAAAAAAAAATACGGGTTCGGTTACGGTTCAGGTTCAGGTAAATTTATTTTGTTCCGGTTCAGTTCCGGTTCGATTAATTCGATCCGCGAACCGGTTAGCGAACCAGTTCGGAAATTATAAATGACAAATTGCAACATCAAAATAAATTACAAATAAAACATCTGAAATCAGCACATACGAAACGGGATACATCGTAGTGTAAGGCTCAGGGATTTCTACCAGGAATGGTTTCTTTATGTGCACTCAAAGGTTACCTCACCGACGTTTACGCATTCGGACTTCATCTAATTGGCTCCGACGCAGTAGCTGTAAAATCCGCGACCTCCTTACAAACCCACTTACAAGTAGAACTCGCTAACTATCCCACCACCTTGGCGTGTAAGCAATTGAAGGAACAGTGGGGAGAAAATACGGCTTTCTTTATTTGAACTAGCCTTCGGTAACTCAAGTTAGACCCTTAAAGAAGTTTTCATTAAACAAGATACGGAATATGAAAAACACTTCACCGAAGGCAACGCCAGAAGGACGTAATAGGATAAATATTAAAATAGAAGAGTTCGCTGTCTGACAAATATGTTAGCTTCTAAGTGCCTATACGAAACCGGATGTATTATTATCAAACTCCACAGCCTTTTCTTTTCTCATTCCGATGGAAGCAAGCTTCAAGAACTCGCGCGTTCTAGAAACGTGTTATGAAATAAGCACACAGCACAATTTAGTATTTACGAGATTGTAGGAAAATAAAATCCCGTGACGCGATTTTTTTTTTTTTTTGCACAGCTTTCCAATTTTTTTTTTCCGTGCAAGCCGCGACCAGCGCAATACTGGCTCCTATGTTAAGATTCATGGATGCAGCGTTTGTCAAGATTCATGGATGCAGCGTTTATATTCCTAACACTGAGTGGAGAAGAAAAATATGTAAGCGAGGTGTGTGTGTGAGTTGACGGCACTTAGAAAAACAAATGGCGTTGATAGCACATTCATTGTCAACAGCGCGTGGCCGAACCGTTTTGACATGAGCCGGTAACCGTTATTTTTTTTCCGGTTCAGTTCCGGTTCGGGTTCATCGCGATAACAATATAACGGTTCGGGTTCGGGTTCAGTTACGGAAAAAATAGCGGTTTGGTTCTGGTTTTCGGTTCGGTTCGGTTCCGGTTTGACACCCTGGTTTCAACATTTGGTTAAACAAAATGGGGCTTACGAAACGTATTTTGTCGTCTACTTCTGTAGACTGCAGGTCCGCTAGAGGTGCAACTGTCGTCTTTCGAAACTACTTCGAATGTCTTTGGAATTATTTTCTAGCACTAGCTTTTATTGTACCTCCAACGCAAGGTATCCGAACAGGGTTGCGCGAATAGTTAAAAATATTTATCCACTCTGCAGCTCTGGTGATTGGATACATTTTTTTTTTATCCACTGGGCTCCAGCTATTGATATGTGCAGGCACCGGGGCACACAAATAAATTTTTATTTATCCACTGCGCTCCAGCTATTGATATGTACGGAGCACCAGGGCGCAAAGATGAGACTAATGAGGTGCACCCAGAGGATTCGGAGGCGATGGTACTTGCTTTTCCGAAGAGCTCGGGAGAAGGGGGGGGGGGGGGGGGGGGGGCAGGGTAGGGGGAGCCCGGCATCACCGGGGAGGGGCTCTGCCCCCGCCCCCCGTAGTCGGTGCCTATGACTACCGTCCATAATCACCGAGTTTCTGTGCAAGGCCGATCAAAACACAACGCCAGGTGAACCTTTACGTGGTTTATATATCCCAAACGAAAGAAATACGCTCCAAGACACTTTCCGAAAAAATCCTCATTTGGTAACGAAATCCGAACGTGTTAATTGTCTTGTCTTGAGAACTCAGTCCGCAATCCGGAAATACGTCATACCTTGCTCTTTCGACTCCTCACGCACCGTCTTCAGAATAGATTCACGCGAGCTTGATTATGAGAACTCGGAGTTGCGTGCACCGAAAGT
>NW_024609868.1:49107120-49259773 GCF_016920785.2 Ixodes scapularis | reverse complement strand
TGGGCCGCTATCACTACATTTGGGTGGAGAATGAGCGTTCGGCGGTAAGTAGTTTATTTTTGCGGTAAAAAAAAAACAAGAAAAAAAAACGTTTCCTCAATTTTTTTAGGGGGGCGTGCTTTACATGACAATTCAGAAACTTACTTTAGACTGAGTGTGACAGTGACAGAAAACAGTTTCCGATCTTAACAATTTTCGTGTTTTCAGTTTGTTTAGACACCTCTACAGATCGTCATAGGTGTTATAGTGCACGAAGCACGTACAGTGAAGCAGGAAGCCCAAAAATGGATTGACTGCAAAACCCAGTCGTTGAAGTGACAGTGAGCATGCCAAGCCTCGGGCTCATTGTCAGATAAGCCAGACCGGTTTATTTTTAGGGGCGAAGCTCCTTAAGTTCTAGCCTTATCCGTCCGTCCGGCCGGCCGGCCGGCCGGCGTCCATGCTTGCAGAAAAAGAAAAAAAAAAATGTTTGCGCAGTCTACAGGATTCGAACCAGTGCGGGGAGGCCCCAATGGATATCTAGTCCATCACCTTAACCACTCGGCCACGACTGCGGGACGAGTAGGGGGCTCCGAGATGTGGTAGTAACTCAAGAGCTGGGGTTTCTGTCATGGATGAAACGTTGCATGTAGCCGCTCAACGTCTATACTGGAGATGGTGCTGCGGTCAAATGCGTATATAATCGCGTTAAACTTTGCATGCATAGTCTCAACGTGTATCGATGAGAGGGCGCTGCGGTCAAATGCTGAAATGCGCCTATAACCACGTTCCATACGACACATTCTCTTTCTGACATAGACCGTTGGCTTAAGCGGTGGAGATGCGTTCCCATGGCTTTTAGCGGATCCAAGCTGATCCGCATGAAAATCCGCTGAATCCGCAAGATTCGGAAAAACCACCGACTCTGCATTTCACCAACCCTAAAGCAGTAATATTGAAGTCGAAACGCAACCCGGAACTCAGCACTACCTATGAGCAATAAGAAAAAAACTCAGCACCCTCAGCACTACATATGAACAATAAAATCAGTATTATCAGCACCACCAGAGCTTCGCCCCAATGAACATCATTCACCACGCGGAGATGGGTAATTTTTTATCTTAGGTTTCACTATTTTCTGCATCTAAGTAACTTTTAGACAAACCCTGTTGATCCCAGCAATTTCTACAGACCCCTTCCGAATTCGCAGGCAGGTTATTAGAAGGTCGGAACCCCTGCCCAATGGCGGAACAACTGACATCGTGGAACGTGCAAGTCATTAAATAAGAAAGCGAAGGGAACGTCGGAGCGCGGCCAACGCTAGAAGCCGACGAGCCAGTCAAAAACAGGGACGAAAGTGCAACGTCACTGCCACGTCACCTTTTTTGTGGGTGTTTTTTTTTTCTCTTCTACTTCAAACAAACGCATAAAGTGTGCCGTGACGTTGCGGTTTTAGTCCGCCATTAAGCAGATATTCCACGGCTGCCAACAGAGGGTAGGTAGTATTTCGAAAGGGGTCTATACCGTTAGCATTATGGGAAAGATGTAAGAGGTACTTTGTAGACCGTGTGGTGTGAACAAGTTTGAAATAGCCTGAATCGGCGTCATGCGTTAAGGTGGTTAATTGGGCTAGTTTGTTCATGGTTTAAAAAGTATAAAAGCGCCGAAAACAACAGAACGAAGTAAGACAACACAAGGCGCACTCGCAACTGTTGTTTATTCGGAAAGAACAAACATAATAAAGGCTCCATCAGCTTGTCATCGGCGTCACGCCATTTTATAAAGTGCTGTAGTTTCTTTGCGTGATTTGTTCTATCTTATTCGTCTACTACTTTTTTTGAGGTACTTATTTGTTTCCAGCTTGCGCTTGCTTTTTTTTTCGCTCATGCGTGTCCAATGTTATTATCCAAGAACTTTCTCTGAAGCTTCCTCACTGTTTACTGGGTTTCCACTTTCCTCTAATACAATTGGCATTTGCGCCAGCACACGCAACGAAATGGACGTGATCGTATTCCCCACTCACGCTCAATAAGCTCGAATGGGGGATATGATGACGTCAATTTCGTTGCGTGTGCTCGCGCACGCCAGCGGTTGCTGACTCATGGAAAGATAGTGCACCGCTTATTATAGACACTGAAATGTTCGCTTCACCATCCCTTTAAGCTTCCTTCCTGTTAGCCGAGACAAACTCAAAAGAAACGTGATCACAATCTTCTCCCTTATATTAATAATAGCGGTTCTTTACATGGAGCTAGCTAACCACGACAGGCACGAAAGTGCTTAACACCGTATTTACTTTAGCAGCGATTTCGGTGTTTACGCTTGTGGCGGTTCGAATGCCCAGTAATCAAATTAAATACAAGAAAGGACATAAACATGATTATATTATTTATTATCGGGTAATCAGGATACAAGGCTCTAATTTTCTTCGCTAAATTAAACTTAACGCTGATAAAGGTCACAAAGAGAAGGGGTGATCAAGCCAGTGTCAGACTAACATCACTAATTAAAACCATGTTTGCGTTTGGCCCTCACTTCAACTTTCGCAACATTTTTGTTTTTTTCTTGCTTGTCGAGGGTTTTAAAGAAAATGTCAAGCTTCACTGCGAAACAAGACGCTAGTACGAATGAGTTCTTGATTAAAGACAATCACACATAAAGGAAACAATACACGATTCACGGACTGTCCCAATAAGCGCGCTACGTCCTAATGAGCAATGAGCAGCAAAGGAGAACAGAATGCTGTGTCGGAAACATCGATTGACTATACAATGAAGGGCTCAGATTTAATTATATTTATAAAGACAACAAAAAAATGTGAAAAAGGTTTCATATACCTGTGTTTGATCTGTCCATTCGTTTTTTTTTATTGCTACATTTGAAATGTGGGAAGTACTTCAAGTACATCCTACTGAACGTACTACTCCATGTAGGTCTAGAAAACTTGTATATCAGTTCATGTACATTCTCTGAGTATGCACTTGCAGTTTACATAATTGTTTTCTGGTACTTTCTGGGAGAGTACATTTCCAGACTTCAAAGTATATTTCCTATATTTGGTGTTGTTAAATTTGTATCAAAATGATGCTTTGTCAACTGTGAAGAAATAGTGGGAGGGATATTCTACTCTCACCAGAAACGCACGCAGACAACCCATTGCACCGTTTGTACCGGGAGCGGCTCGGTGAAATTAAGCTCATTCAATGAGCGTGCTTGGCTTTCTCAGTGATATCCCCAAATTCTGAGGTAAAATATAGAAGTTCAACAACCTATAAAGAAAAAAAAAAGACGTATCATTACGTGAGAACGCCCTATCGTCTTTCAAATTGTCATCTGGTCATTTCTGCAAGAGAAGTGATGACGGGTATAAGACTGATACAAATAAGTGCATTATAAGTAATTGATTGTGTTAAATAGGGCGTCAGCGAGCGTAAAACAATTACTGGCCACTTGACCATTCAGTATTCGCCGCCATTTCCAAAAATAATTGATGCACCCCCGATTACCTCTGAGGCAATACATAGCAGTTTGAAAAATATACACTGTATAAGGGAATGAAATAGCAACATAAAAGATTGTGATAGAAAGTTCTTGTACTTTACTTCGAATGTATATTTACTTTATAGTGCTTTACTTCAAGTACATTGCACCCGCTGTACTTACTACTTTACTTAAATTACATAGCCTCTAATTTACTCTGTACCTTCACAAGTACTCTTGCATGCATTTTACCAAACACTGGTATTTATTACGTTGTATATGAATAAATCTTGTTTAAATATTTTGGCGAATTATATGTAGTGCTTCTCTTTATTGATTTTGTACTTTCTTGTCTTGTACGTGCTTTGTTTATGATCTTGAAATTTTGTATTTTATTAGTTCCTTTAAAGGCCGACGACCAGACCCAAGATTCTGTAAGGCAGAAGATCCTCCTCGCCATGTGGGAGGAGGAAACAGGCAACGGTGGACAGGATAAAAGGGGTTGGGAGGAAAAAGGGGAAAAGTGGAAAACGCTAACGGTCTTTAACGAGCCTGTGCGGTATTTCGAATAAACAGTAAAATTCTCGGGTCCGCCTCGCCCAGCCCTTTTTAAGCTTTTATGACTACTCATAGCTTGATAAAACTCTGGGCTTCGCGTACCATGTTCATACTTCTCGCTTCATTTTCCGGCGTTCTTGTCGACTAATCCCGCAATTACCATTGGTTGAGAAGTGATAATATTATACGCTCGGGACTCGCCACGCCCTACGGTTTTTAGGCTGTCAGTGACAACAGTAACTATAACAGAAAACACATACAAACGATCAACAGATGAGGCGCAGCGCGCCCAAGCGGCATTGCCATTTTAGTTAGCGAAACTTCGAACGTCGAGTCTACTATTCTGAGTCATGTTTACGCCATATAGACTGACCTTTGAGAAAAATGAAATGTCATTTAATGCAGTAGCGGTCCCTTTAACCTTGATATTTCCACTTATCCTCCGAATCTGGATTTTTTTACTAACTTTGTCTTACCAGTGCGTAGATCCGTTTAACCATTTTTCACAACATATCTATTTCTGAAATCTAACCAAAGATAAATCAAACTGTTAAATCATGAAATTAAATAGATAAAAAAGCAGCTTCGTAGTAAAAAAAAAACGGAAAACGATGTATTTCATCAGGTCGTTTTTTTCTCCATAGAATTACAAAGCGTAGCTCTCTTTCTGTGAAAAATAGGACCAACAAGCTTGCCAGGGTCTACGGCGGGTGGCGACGCAGACGACCAACTCGAGTAGTGGGGTGTGTTTACGAAGAACGAAGAACGTATTGACAAAAATTCTACAAAAAAATGTAATTATTTTTCGCCCGAATGTTAATGCAAGAATCGACAGCAATCGATTATGATAAGGGTTACCAAAATTCTAACATGTTGGAATAAAGCGTAAATAACTAACAAAAAAAAACATTTTTTTTTTGTATTAGCGAGAATTGCCGGAGGAAAAAAGATCTGCGCGGAGCTACAACGCACTCCGCACAGACTTATTGTGATTGACCTTTCTTCGTGTAATTCTGACCTTTCTCCAAACCCTTGCCTCCCTTTGAAAATCCATCGCATAGCAGAGAGCCTGACTTTTAAAATGCGAACAGCGGGTTTTCGTTTTCTGAATTTCATAAATGTTTATTCTCGGAGCGCTTAATCTAATTCGTGAACACCGACGTCAAATTTCACACGTGTACACTTTAGCGGTCTGTTTAAATGTCCATAGCACGTTCACTTGGCCGTAGAGAATCTACGAGTTCGAGGCAATGCTGGTGGTTATGGACATCCGGTGGACACTAGCGCACTTTTTCTTTTCTGTTTTGTTGGTTTTGGGTGATGCTCAAATGAAGAGTGAACCAGCAGCCCTGCAGCAGCCAAATGCCCCGAATATGCCCAAATCCTTGAACTCAGCAGCAGCCAAGACCAAACAAGCAGCCCCAAACAAAACACCAGCGCCAGCACCTACATCATCTTCAACAGCACCGTCAACCGATCCCGAAATATGTGGTAAATAAGAGTGAAATCAAACTCCGTAATGGTTTGGGTTAACGGTTGTTGCCGTTTAGTTTTTATTAGATGTAATCGTATAGACTGGCATTACAGATGAGCCGTTTACATTTTCTCGCGTTTCATTTGTGGGCCAAACACCAGCAAAACACGACGGAGTACCCAGATTAAAGGGCACGCTGAGTATACAATCGTCACTTTGATTTGGACAAAATTAGAAAACGAAAAAAGGTAAAATTACCGCGTCACTGTGGCAAAAACACCACGTGAAAAATCAACACGATTTAAAGGTGCCCTGAGGAGGATTTTGAGATCGTCTAAATATAGGTATAACTCACTCTGCCGGCTCTAAGCATATAATACATTCCTAAGTCATGACGATACTCGACCGAATTTTCTATTAAAAAAGCAATGGAGGATCGCAACGCGTCGTGGTCATCTCTGACGATGGGAGGAGCATGTTCTGAAACCAGGACCACTGTCAGCCAATAGCAAGCGCAGGACCCTCGCGCCTCCGACCGGTGGAACCGCGGAGTGATACCTCGAATGCGCGCAACTCGTTGCCCATGCAGCCCGGACTACGATTCAAACCAGCGAGCGCGCGCTTAAGAGCTGACGATCGGACACATCACTAACACGGAAGACAACAAAAAACAACAACAACAACATAGTACGGTGTTTTTGAGACGGATCGCGGCGAGAGAACACAATATTTTTTGTGTTCCTTCGCCAAGAAATGAATTTTTTTTACTACTCTTTTTTTATTATCTGTAAAATCATCCACATTTTGTAATAACAGCGTTTTCAATCTTAACGAAATGTTGTTTTCATAGGTCACATGTCCTTGTTGACGGAACAATGTTCCTCCCATCACCGGAAACGACCTCGGTGTGTTCGCCTTTTTTTTTTTTGAGGAAGATCGGCCGCGCATAGTTATGATCTATGAAGTTTTGGGATGCTTAGAGCCCCCAAAGTAAGCTATTGCCACATTTAGGCAATCCCACTAGCCTCTTCGGATACCTTTAAGGCCTTCTCACGCAACACAATTTTTTTTAACGTTGCAGTACCTGTTTCAAAGTCTTAAGTGTAAAATAGCGTGATTTGTACCTGCTTCTGAACGTAAATGAGTGAGATATTATCACAATACAAGTTTGTACTATCTACGAGTATTTGTACTAGGTTCTTAATTTGTGTTGTCATCTTGCTCACTAAGAGCATATGCGGTTCCTGTCGGGAGGCACGGCAAGCTTAGGGTTTGAATAACATATATTTATGCTTGTATGTAAACAAAGAGTTACACTGAGACTGCAGCATGCGCCGATCCACGATGCTTAGAGAGCACCTTAATACTGTACACAAATGCTTCTTTGTTTTGGCTCTAACAAGTAGTAACAACGTGAGTCAATTAAATCGAGAAAATTCTTCAAATACCGAAGACAAGACCGCCTGTAATCTATGTTTATTCAATGTACAAAAATTAGATGTTAAAACTATTCGGTCGCTCGCTCTAATAATGTACACGGGCCTTTCTGTCGTTCAGGTATTATATCAAATTATCACAAATGCGTTCGAAAGAAAGATGACGTTCGGTGTATACGTATATACAAAATACCAGATGCTAGAATGTTTAAAAGAGATAATAGAAGCCTCTCTTTTTTTCTTTTACTTTGTCGCCCTAAGAGCTGTCGAAGACTGGATCGGAATTTGCATTACAATCGCTGCAGTGCACGTTGCAACATCTCCCAAAAAATGTAAGTATAATAAGAACAATTGACAGTTACCTTTATCTGCAAAGTCATTTAACACATGAAGTAATTATATAAGGATTTAAGGAATGATCGTTTAGATTTATTTGAAAAACATTAAAGAGTCGTTTTAGTGAAGAGGGGCATAATTATTTATTAATTACCACCACTCTATTCTGTAACACCGCAGTACGCAGAGTACCGACGTGAGGTAAGGTAGTAAAAGATGTAGTAGGAGACCCACTAGTAGGTGAACAAGAATGCTTGCCTGTACTCGACGGGCTAGCCGTTATAAGATATTTTAATTCACTGGGTGTCAGTCGTAGCTCGGCTGGTGTAGAGCAGGCATGGTTGCCTGCAGGGTTTTCTTGTACACTAAAAACTTTCTAGATAAATTAAAAAAAAAACGCCCAGCTGGCACAGGGATAGATCAATGAAATGCGGCGCAGGAGTGTTTTGGGTTTGATTACCGGTGCGGGATGTGAATAGAGCAGTAGCGTAATTATGAGTAAGTGCTTGTCTACATTCGTTTGCTTACGTTCTTTTTCATGGTAAAGGCTAGTTCGCACATTGGCTTTTGAATGTGACCTAGTGTTTTGTGTCCGTTTTCTGTTGCTTTCGACGAGAAAGCACACTGGCACACACATGTACCCTGTCGGGTGTGCTTGGAACGCTTCTGATATCCGTATATGTTTCAAAATGTTTTACGCACTATTATTTTTCCGTGAGCTTGAAATAATTATACCAATGTTATAAGCGACTATTTCTCATAGACAGTGCGTAGATTTCGTCTCATAAATACTGAAAAACCTTTAGTTATTCACATATTGGAAATGTTCGAAGGCAGCCAGCTTGGTACATGAAGTCAGTGTGTCAGTGTGTTATCTCACCGTAAGCGGTTACAAGCGGGCACAATACACTCTGCCACTCAAAACCAAATGTGCAGATCGCTTGTGATGGCATTTATGCCATGCCATGGGGGTAGGCATGGACGGTCAGATGAACGGGCAAATTTTTCGGAGAGGGTTTTGTTATAACTTATAAGAAATTGCATATTATGAAATACCTTAAATAATAGTGTAGGTGTCAGTGCATGAATTTACTTGGCTTTGTATATGACAAAAATCACCTGATATTTAAACGTACGGGAAGTAATAGATATATGCCTTTGTAGATATTCATACATGTAAGAAATGTAACTATTAGCTACGTGTGCGACCAAAAGCGTAGCTGTGGTCGGCATTTGCAATTGACCAAACTATAGCTTTTTGTATACTGATAATACCTGCACAATCGCCCGTTTACGGCGAGTCAAATTTTGCCAATCACAGGGAACCAAATCCTGGTCGTAACGCCACGAACGGAAGCCATAAAGGGGAGCAACAAAATCAACTCAGTGCTAATACTTTGCTTCACCTTTATTCAAGGCGCAGCTGACACTACCAGCTGATGGGAACAATCAGATAGCGTGAAAAGCGTACCAACTTGATGTTCCTCATGTTTCTGTACGTGTTCTGTCATCGTTGAGCCAATCATAAAAGAAAAGACTTAGTGACTTGCACTTTTGACGCTGCTTGGTTGGTCCGTCACCTCGGATCGTCGGCTGCGTCTGGCCTTCAGCCGAAACGTAGAATCGACCGGGATTTGTAGGGTGATTACCCATGTTCCCTAGGGAATTCGGCCATTGCTTATCTCCTTGCCACGAATGATTTGACCACCCATCACACTGCACCCAGCCAAGATGTCATATCTTTCCACAGATAAGTTGTAACCCAAGACGACGCACATTAATAGTGTACCTTAAAATCCGTCGACAGGAGAGGGCATAGAGCAATGCGAGCTTAGACCACGCACATATAGTTGTTTCGTTTCCACGTTATCGATAACTTAGATTTTTTTATCACGACGATAATAATGAAACGTTAGGAGTACCTTGCCCATCAATGTTTCCTTTTCACTCCCATAAGTCAGTACCCTCGTAATCATATGATATCAGCAATAGCCTTCTGTGCTCTGTCATCGTTATCAATTGGACGGTGGAACTCGTTCTGAGCATGTGCAACAGTTTTCATCTACAGAACATGATACGCCGAACATGCGTCCACAGTTCAGTGACTCGGTCATTTTTGCAATGTGATAAGCAGTCGAGAGGTGTATAGACCAACGACGCTGCACGTGGCATTTGAAAAAAAAGCGATGATTACGATAATCTCTGTACGGCATTTCGCACGCGGTTTGAAAGAAGATTCTTACTATATTAGGAGGGTTTTAAGCAGCAGAATCGGGTACGAGCACCTGCTGCATTTTGGTTGTCGTGATGAGGTCTAGGCTTCTGCACAAATACAGAAACCAACAGTATGTTTTGCACAATAAGAAAACTTAAATGACAACAAAACTGTATGAGGATGTCTCTACAGCGTGCTTATCTCCTATATGTTTGTGTTACGCAAAAATAATTTACTTTCAAGTTACCATGCTTATGTCCATCAAAAAAATTTGATTTCTTTTTTATTTTTTAGCGTGTGCCTCAGTGCGAATCCCAGACGGCGCTTATGTACAGATTCTTTATTTTTTTTCATGAAAAGGAATAACATTATTTATTTAAGCGTTTGCATCAATCCTCATACACCTTGTAAATTAAGCCTGAATGATTGTAGCAATAACCTAGCGCACTCTAAGAAGAACCTGCGCCTCTACTTACCCGCAAAACACTTGAAGAGCCAATCTCTGTGATTTACGAAATCAGCTCAGTGAATGTTGAGGCGGAACATCCGTTTAGACCTAAAAATGAAGTCTGCGCTTGGCATCAAGCATTGCAAAGCGTCAGGCTTGCATTGCGTAATGCCACAGACCAGACTTCATTTTGAGGTCTAAACGGATGTTCCGCCTCATCATTCGCTGAGCTGATTTCGTAGATCGCAGAGATTGGCTCTTCGATTGCTTTGCGGGTAAGTAGACACGCAGGAATTTCTAGAGTGCGGGCTTAAAGTTTTATCGAAGGTACATTTAAGTGGTCAGCTCAGCACTATGAAATAATGCATAATTCCTTTCCAAGTAAAACTTTAAACAAAATCGTTGAAATCGAAAATGCTGCGGCTAGGCGCCGACGCAGAAAAAAAGAGTCGAGCCAAAATTGTAAGGTTTGGCGCTTATATATTGAAGTGGTGCCACAGGTACGCAGATAAAACTAGTAACTTAAAAGAGAAAGCAGAAGACCAAGTTTGACATCGAGTCGGCGGCAAGTGTTCACAATCGCCTTTGCCTTTTTTTATTTTCAATTTTCAACTCCCGACAGATACTTAAATCTGGGTGGAGGTTAAAGTAAATTGCAAATCCAACCATCAATGAAAATATAATTAGTATATTCGAGGTACTTCCATTACAGACCATGAAGGTTATCTTTTCATCTAATGTTCGCTATCAACACATGAAGTAGAAACAGTATACATGTACTAGTCACTGCCTTTTTCTTTTAAATTCGATCGAATTAATATCAACCATCCTTGTCTTTAAATTCAGATATATAACCCGTGCCACCATTATATGAGATAATATTGAATCATTTTTGACAGATTGCAGATAAGTGGAAGGCCCACATGACAACGAAAACGAAGAACGAATCTGACCTATTGACAGAAATCTGCGATGCTGTAAGAGACTAATATATTTATCCTTTCTTGTATGAAACCTTCTTTTTATGTTTTAGCGTTTAAGCTTAATTTAGGCTATCTACTCGAAACGTTTTACCGCATTTCGTCTAAGGTAAACTAAAGGAGACAAGGTATTTAATGCACCGCTGTAAAATAGAGCTCTGATCGTCCACTGAATGATCCAAATGTCGCTTCAAAATAAGTGCACTCAAAGACGGGGCCGTGTTTCCGCGATGCTTCGCTGCAGATGTAGTCGCAATGCGGCAGGATTGCTTGTTGTCTTTGAAGGATGTATTCCGATACCTAAGTAGAGACGAGAAATTAAGCGGGTTACTAAGCACGATATTCTTTTGCTTTTTTTTCGGCTCGGTTTCTTAACACAACTTTCCGTCGTAGCAGGACGAGCCCGACTTGCTTTTCTAATAGTACCCAAAACTCGCTCTCTCTCTCCTCCGACGTCTTTTTGGCACGTCGGGCACAGTCGTACACACCACGTCGCCTAATTCTGCTCAGCGATCTCCTCTTCGGCCCGATCCTTCCTCTTGAGAGGTATTTAGAAGGCTGCGACACATCCAGTGAGCATGCACTTTGTCCCGCGACCCGCGCTTGCGCGCGTAAGGAGAGGAGGAATAAGACGCCCAGAAATTTTCAGAGAAAGAGAGGTGGGAGTAACTTACAGAAATTCTACCACGTTTAATAGAGTATGAGTAATAAAGTTTGACTGCACATCACTCTCGGGTTGAAAACAGCAAGGTACACCCGCCGGCAATATGAACGTGAACACCTTACCTGGTTTCTTGCCTGTTTTACGGCTGCCTAAAGCTATATTAACTCTCAATGTCTCAAATGGCACGTGGCTTGGGGGTTTAAACTGTGCGTTCTAGCCCTCTTCTGGAACAGAGCTTGTTCCAAAACTTGTAGGAGCGTCAAAAACAAGAAGAGGGCGGTTCACCTTCATATCGCTGACGGGTGTACCTAATACCCCAGATTAGTGAAAAATATTTTTCGCCGAGAGGAAAAAGAAAAGTCATAATTTCTGTGTTGTATATTTGCGGTGCTGTCGAAACCGGGGAAAGTTCGAATTGCAAAGCACTGAAAATTTTAGTTACCAAAATCAGCTACCATCCTAGATCGACGAAAGTTCCTCCTGACAATGTGATCGTGTATATGATCACATCATTTATTAGAGTACTATTAGGGGCGAAGCTCCTTAGAGTCTAGCCTTCTCCGTCCGTCCGTCCGGACGGCGCACGTGCTCACATAAAAAGAAAACAAAAATGTTTGCGCAGTCGACAGGATTCAAACCTGTGCGGGAAGGCCCCAGTGGACTTCTAGTCCATCGCCTTAACCACTCGACCACGACTGTGGGACGAGTAAGGGGCTCTGAGATGTGGTAGTAACTCAAGAGCTAGGGTTTCTGTTATGGATGAAACGTTGCATGTAGCCGCTCAACGTCTATGCAGGAGAGGGCGCTGCAGTCAAATGCGTATATAATCGTGTTAAACTTTGCATGCATTGGCTCAACGTTTCTAGACGAGAGGGCGCTGCGGTCAAATGCTCAAATACGTATATAACCACGTTCCATACCACACATTCTCTTTCTGACATGGACCGTTGACTTAAGCGGTGGAGATGCGTTCCCACGGCTTCTAGCGGATCCAAGCTGATCCGCTAAAAGAACCACTGGTTCTGCATTTCACCGACCATAAAGCAGTAATAATGAAGTCGAAACGCAACCTGGAACTCAGCACTACCTTTGAGCAACGAAAAAAATCAGCACCATCGGCACTACTTATGAACAATAAAATCAGTACCATCAGCACCGCCAGAGCTTCGCCCCAATCCACATCATTCACCACGTGGAGAGGCGGTCATTTCTTTTTTTCACCTGGCCACGTTTGGACAAATTAAGGAAAGGAGCTTAAAACACTAGCTATTTCACAAAAGAATGTTAAAGCCCGTTCACAATTGTAACTCGCAGTGGTCGCGCGACCGAATAGCGACATGCGACAAGCGACCACCGACGTTCAGACTTTGGGCGATAGGCGGGTCGCTTCTCAAAAGGTTGGGAGCCTCCGTCGAATACAACCGACACGCGAAGTCAAGTTTCGCGTTTCGCTGATTCCCCATTTTTGTTGGCGTACATCTACACATCTGTTGTGTTCGCCATATGAGAAAGCCTCTTAAATTGGCCTTGATCCTTCAAAACTGTACAATGAAAGAACAGTAGCTACATCTGCGTGCAATCACTCCACCTTCCGCGGTGCAGTAGGTATACCTGTCAGGTCAAAAGTAGTACAAATTTGCTGCCAGGCTGAATCATTTTCCGGGCACTCGTACCAATTGGGGTCCTGCTTTCCATTTGAAAAAAATGGGTGCTCGTTAATCGGGCTGAGCAGAGCCGCCGCAGAGAGCTCCATGACTGTATTGATGGCCGCTACCGCGAACCGAGGCGAACATACATTCCCACTCCTGCTGAAATGCTGGATGGTAACGAACGCGAGGCGCAACACGTAAGTTTCGAGGCGCTGCTGATTGGCTCAGCCGCACGGGGACTTTGCGTCCCGTCTGGAAAATTGGTCTGGAAGCAATTGCTCCGAACCGGTCGTTTTTGCCATCGCGGTTGTCGCTTTTGCGAAAAAAGGCTATCTCGCGACCGTTACGACTTGCAAGTGTAAAAACAGTTTTAATGTATTTTTTATTAATATTAAAATCTTTTATTTGCTCTATACGTAGCTAGCTGCTTGGCTGTGCGGCTTATAGGTCTTACAAGCAAAATCTGTAATTATCCTGCATTATGGTTGTTGGCATTTTGGCTCGCGTGGAAACTACTCTGGCACAGACAGTGCAATCTACGAGACACACTCTTGATTTATGTAACTCAGTCATGTTTGCAATGCCAGGTTCAGCTTTCATTCGGATATTTTCGTAATTTAAGTTGACAAAGTAGGCTTTATTTTATACGATTAGCTAAATCGAACTAATATTTTCAACGTCGTCGCGCGTGGCCGGGGCAGCATTTTGGCGGTCCGTTTTACTACGGCGTGATATTGATTCTAAATTACATATTGCGTCATATCGCGGAAGTAGATTAGAATAAGGCTTACAACCATCCCAAAATAAAAAAAAAATAATAAAGTTAGTTATATAACGACGTTTTTCTTCTAATTTTAAACAGATACTAGCTATTCGTTGCAATTCCACATGTAATTATGCTAGAATACATGATCGCAAAAATGCAAATATATATATTCGGTCCTTCAGATTTATTCACTCCATTCAACGTGACTCGGATAGTTTGAGCTGTGCTACAAAAAAGAAAAGTAAGAATAAAAAACTTTAATAAAGTTTACGTATGAAATGCACTGCTAATAATATTTCTGGGTCATACATTTCTAAAAATTGCCCTCATTCCGACGGATGCCAATTACTCAAGTTGCCTTTGGTCATGAGGCCACGTGTCTTATTGTTGTACGTGACCTCGCAATGAATGTTTGATAATATTTATTCCTATTATAACGTTCATACAATTTGCTGTCGTTTCAGAAAGACGAAAATGAAGACCCGGAATTCATGAAAACGTTTTCGGTAGGTTTACCACCGTCGTCGGAACATTGAGCGCGATACGAAATAATAGTCTTGTTTAAGAAACTAGCACATATTTTCTTTGCAAAATAGCTGCCTGATTTCTAAAATACCTCTAACGTACACCATTCGTCACAACGTATAAAAGCGTAGACTTTACGAGCGCCCTAAGGACACCACAGGTGCCTTTTCTTTTAAAGTCAAGCACTGCATGCGTGGCGAAATTGCCGAGGTAAGATAGTAAGCTCAAAATGGATTTTCTCCTAATCTATACAAGATGCATTACAACCCTCGCATGCAACCGCCTGACGCGGACTTCAGCCACGTGCAGTTACAGATTGCTTGTTTTTTCTGTTTCACTTTCTGGATCCTTTCATTAAATATAATTTTCTTGTTCTTCAAAACTCCCTTCGTGCCCCTCCCTCCCCCCCCCCCCCCCCTAAAAAAATGAAGAACAAAATCTGGTTGAGTGTGCAGAAATAGATAAAAGGCCTACACCATAAAAGGAATGTAATTGTGTTCACTTTATCGTAGAACGCTAGTTAAGCCAATCACTGAGATTTACAAACGGAGCCTAGCAAATGACTAGGCCTAAGACACTTTTCCGCCTGAAATGCAGTCTACGCTCTATAATCTGAGCATATGAAACTACACCGTATATGCTCAATATGCCATACCCTGGAATGAATTTATACGGTAAGCAAGTGTATTAAAATGCCTCTGTGGTGCATCGTAATGCAAGGAGGAGCACGCCGATCAAAGGACAACATAGAGGAGGCGCAAGGAACTGTCGATGACGAGGCAGCCAAACGCCTCGTCATCGCCATCGTCATTGGTTGAGGTCGGGGGGAAACAAAAGCACGTGGCGTTTTTGGGTACTAAACAAACGCACAAGGTGCGCAAGGAAGTAACCCACTTGCAGGCCATATAAGTTGAAACGATCATTTGTGCTTCGAAAGTCACTCAGCTCATGTATAAACCTTTACAGCGCTTTTCGTCCAAGCGACAAATGCCGAAGCGCTTGTGAATGCATGAGTGGCGTCTTGTATTCAGCAGAACAAAGCTAGCGCACGTGCTCAAAAGGCGTTTCACAGCTCAGTACAGAAAATAAATTATGCGGAGAGCTAGTTCGTCTGCCTTTGTCGCAGGGGTTGAGGTGACGTCAAAATGCTGAGCTCTGATTGGCTTGGATTGAAAGACAGGGGGTAGACCTCAAGGTACTCAAGGCAACTTGTTTTGAGGGCTACACACCATCCTTCAATCAGAGCCACACACAGCCCAGCATTCTGACGTCACCAAAACCCCTGCAAAAGAAGCAGACGAATTTGCGCTCCGCATTGTAATTGCTTATAAAGTGACTGGCTCGACGAGTGATCTACGGGACAGTAGACTCACAGGAATGTTCCCCAATGTACTGGCTTTGATCAAAAAATAATTTAAGCGAATATTCTTTAGTGGTTTGTACTTGTTCGCACCGTATTTTACAGATTCAGTTCTAGACATCACACTGTTCCGTGTTAGGTTTTTTATTAACTGTGCAAGTATCATCATAAATGGCACTTCTCTTTTCTAGGCCGATGACAAAGGAATGGTGAATGACACCTCAGTATTGTGCAGAATAAGACACACGACTCCATCTGAATGCAAAGTGCTGCAATAGATCGACGCTTAAACGTCCACAAAAAAAAAATAGCGATATCATTTAATTGTATAATTTCACACTTTTAATTTTTTTTAAATATAATGAAATGATTCAGTATAAATTATCTGGGTCCGGTAAATAAAATATTTCCTGTACTTATGGTTTTGATTGTGTCCAAAATGCATATAACGATCTCCGAGTTAATCATTCGTTTTCGTGTTTTGTGCGCCTATTTTTGACGTTGATCTCGTCTCTTTACCACCACTAAGGAGGGACTTGCTTTTTTTCATAATTTAATAACACCCCACTGCGTAAAATACTTTTTTTTCTCTCTTTAGACTGAGGAAAAGGAGTGAGTGGGGACAAAAAGCTTGGTCAGCCGCCATATCACTCTGCTTTTTTGTCGCCCCTTTTCAAATAGAAGGAAACAATAAAGATTAAATTAACGGGAGTTGGTAAAAAAAGAAAAGAAATGCCTTTTCTTTACTGCATGAATAGGCTACGCATTGACGTACTCTCAGCTTCCGCCAAATATAGTGCCGTATTTTCCGGTGTATAGTCGACGGACTATATGCATGTTTAAAAGTTAATTGTATTCTGGGCTGAGCGGACTCTACACAGGTGCGGACTACACACTTTTTTTTTTTCTTTCTAGATCGTTCAATGTGACAAGGCGTGAAGGATCTCATAAATAAGGGAGTACATTAATGTTGGTTTATATATGATACAAGCTTCTTTGTGAGGCAATACAGCAAGCATTTTAGGTGTGCTGTGTATGATAATCTGTTACGTTCAGACTAGAGGATCATGCACCGGGTACGCACTATCTAAGCAGAAACTTTTAGTTTTGACTCCTAATTTGCCTCTGCGGACTGTGCACCGGATTCGGACTATATTTCGGGAAATACGGCACTAGCATTAAAACTAGCACAGCGAAGGTCAGATGACAAAGCTTGAGAACTTACCGTTCTCTAATACAAAATTTGTAAGCGATTTTCGGAAACTTGTATTAAGAAAATGGAGACGAACGGAGCCGCGAATACTTAAAGAGGAATAGCGAACCCTGCTTAGAACACATTTCATTTTCTCTTTGAATAAGTTTTAATAAAATATTCTGATAACTTTTCAATTATATATTGGTGAACTCTAAAACTTTTGCATTCGATCCGGACTTCTAACGCTACATTTGGGTAAAGTGCCGGAGTGCGATGGTGCGGAATTCATTTGTGCAGCAACTTAAAACCATTTTTGTTTCTTCTCCCAAACTCACGGTAGACGATGTATGAATCCGAGCTCTAAATAGAAAGATATATATAATACTCCATACAATGTTTAGTTATTTTCAGTGCGTGGCACTAAATATCGCTCATAAAATATTTTTAGGCATGTCTTTTTAAAGATATTTTGATACAGCCTCTTAACACCTTTTTTATTTGATGCCACATTTAGAAACTTCTGTCAGTTCTTCTTTTCTTACATTACACACCTATATATACATCTTTTTGAAAAAATAAGGTTTATGTATATTCTCGAAGCCCCCGTGCTTCATTTTGCTGTGTGTACAGTACTTCGTAAACTTAAAGTTACCAGCCGATTGCACTTAGTTGTTTGCGGCTGTGGCGCTAGCCAATTACTTGATAAATTAACTTCCTGATCACTACTCTACCCAGGATAGCTAGCTACTGAAATCGCCCCATGACCGACTGATTGGTGGGTTGAATGCAATCGGCCGGTCTTTCTTAGGTTCTTTGGCGGTGTTAAGTTTTTAGTGGCACTGCATACGTGCACAACCGTATTGGCGTGAAATGCCTGAAGATGTCATAAAAAACGTTCAGCAATGTTGAGTAACTTTAAATATTGTGCAACGTAGAAAGGTAGCCAACGTGCGAAAGACACCTGTTGCGAGGAACTTACAACTAATCTGGTTCGGAAATGTTCCGCCTACAACTTTTAGTAATAACCAAAATAACGTATTCCTTCACTTTGGTGTCACGTTACAGCGTGGGGCGCGTCTGTGTTGGAGCGTTCCCTAAGGGTACGTCACAAACTCTAGAACAGGAATTAGTTGCAACGAATAATGGGTACAAATCGATGAAAGCATGAACGCTCTCAAGTCGTTACTATTAATGTTGTTTTCAGTCGTGTGAAACATTGATTATCTGTTATTTCTTTACACGTAATTTCATTACATTCTGTTGCAACATAAGAACTTCAGAAAAGGATTCGCCCTCCCATACACAAAAACGATCTGCTCAATGCCCAAAACGCTGGGGCACATTGAGCCAATTGCGTATAGCTCTGGTGTTGCTCCTTCCTTCCCACGATTTTGGAAAATTGGTGTGTTCGTGTTCAGTGAGCCTGAAGTGCATCTTCGACTGGTGTGCACACCGTCTTATTCCTCCCATGTCTGAGAACAGTAGCACTGATGTTTGTAATGGTATTAGCGACCATAAGACAATAGTTGTTTCTCTTCCATTAAAAATCAACTATCGCGACTCAACACGTACGACTCCCGTTTATGAATTTTTTTAATGCGGATGACGTTTTTATATTGGATCATCTAGAACTCTCTCTCGATTCATTTCGAGTGCTTTCAGAAACTCACAATGTGTGCATTAACAACTCATGGAACTCATTTATAGCAATTATTAAAAACTACGTTACTAAATATGTTCTAACAATATACAAAAAGAATATAAACAAGAAAACTCGTGGATCACACGTGAGATCATTTATATTGGCCGCAAATTTCCGTGCTACGGAAAAACACAAAAAGAAACCCTCCCCTGAATTATAATCAACTTCTTTGAGAAGTGAACTAAACCAAAAGAAAATGAAATAATAATGTCCTTGGCGAAGTCAACGGACTACAATCATACACGTCCAAACTTTATGTCAACATGACCCAAAACATTTTGGAGTCACCTTCAACCTAAGCGAAAAATGTGAAACAACTTTTTAATTAACGATAATTTCACTCATAAGCGTATGTTATTGCAAAGGCTCTAAACAGTAACAGTGTCCCAGTGTTTACATCTGATAAGACCTTTTTCAAAAGTCCGCGCCAACGACTGTCCGCCATTGCCTGCTCACATGCACTGAGCATGTATTAGACACAAAGGTGACGTCAGCGTTCAGCGTCAACTCGGCTCAGCACGTGTTGATAACGAGCGCTGACGTCACCGTTCGGCCAGGACTCGGAGCCAATCACGCGCTTCGTGAGCAAGCAATGGCGACCGAACAATGTTGCTTGATGAACTTTTGAAAAGGGTCTATTGCTCGTTACCAACAGTTTAAAGTCTAGGTCATATTGAAAGGATTGCCGAACAGCACATTTCCGAAGAAGGTATATATTTGCTCTTTAACTAAACCTTGATGAAAAGAAAAGCCCCAGTCCAGATTTGATTTCCAAATCATTTCTAAAGCGGTACGCGGAGTGGAATTTTAAACAACTGCGCATTTTTTTTCTAGCAATCTTTACCCCTTGGGTCTCTGCCCGATGATTGGAAAGTCTCTAGCATTGTTCCCATCCTGAAGTCCGCAAATGCAACAGAATTTGCTAACTACAGACCAATTTCATTAACGTCCCAGTGTTGCGAAATTCTAGAACATACCATATGCTCACACCTTACTAATCATCTTGAAAACTACTTGTTATCAACAAAAAAACAGCATGCTTTCAGAAAAGGTCTTTCAACCGTAGCCCAACTACTGGAAAGAACGCACGAAATTAGTGCGTATAAAAACGTTCTAGAGTTGGTATCATATTTCTGGACGTCGTGAGGGTATTTGACAAGGTCTCCCACGACAAACGGTTCAATAAACTAAAATACGTTTTTAAACCAGACTCGTTATTAAAATGCATTGAACCTCACCTAAAGGTAAGGCAACACTTTGTAACATTCAACAACAAACCTTCTATCATATCGCCCGTAACCTCAGGAGTACCGCAAGGGACAGGTCAGGCACCGGTGTCGTTTTTAATATTTGTCAGTGATATAAATAACGATATAAATGTTCGCATAGAGAGAGAAAAAACTTTATTCGGTGCCTGCAGCCTCGGCCCCAGGGTCCTATGACGTGGCCTCACGTCGCCAACGACGGCCTCGAGGGGCGTTGCCTCTCAAGGAGCGCCGTGGCCTGCTGGATGGCCTGGAGTTGGGTGTCATAGTTCTCACTACGGATGGCTTTTTGTAGTTCGGGCGGGAGACCTTCCACTCGGCTGGCCGCATGCGGTCCCTTAGTACAGTCCCCCATAATGTGCGCGAGTGTCGCACGAGCACTTTTACAGAGCACACACTGATTGTCCTGATATAGTTCGGAAAGCACGTGTTTTCCGAACACCCGGGGGGAAGATCCACCCCGTCTGCAGTCTCCTAAACGTCACTGCCTCCTTCCTGGTTACGTTAGGGTGCGGTGGCGGCAGTCTCCGTCTTCCTAATCTTTGGTCTCTAATTATCTCGCAGTATTCGCGGGGGTCGTAACGCCAGGCCTGGCGGTCGGACCGGTCAGTCATCGCGTGAGCCGGCGCGTCCACTATCGCGTTCGTAGAGTCACTAAACACGCTACGCTTTCAGAGTACCGCATTCCTTTCCTTTGGCATTTTGCCGACCATACAGTCGCTCTATTCAACAGTATTCAGGTTCGCTGCGGCATCATTGGATAAAGGCAGTCACGTGAGTCGCTATCAATATCATCGCGTTTCTTCAACACCACCATCTTGGGTCCAGCGATCCTCTGCCTGCTGCTGTTTGCTGTTTACTGCGCGCGTGCGGTTAAGCCCATCGCTCAGCAAGCGCGTTTTCCGTGTCACGTCGAGGTACGAACAACACGACCTTGAGTCGCTGATACAGCTACGGCTGCGGCAGCTGGCTCAGTTGACAGTATACAGCTCGGCTTTGCTCAGCTACAGTCACTCCTCCATCTGCGCGTGGACCCAAGATGTCGGCGCCTGACGCGCTTCAGACGCGTAGTTTTGGGAGTTTCGGTACTGTGAAAGTGTAGCTTTATTTAGTGACTCTACGCGCTAATTGTTTCGTGCGCTGGGAACCACTTAATTGTCACTACGCTGTGGTTGCACCCCTCTAACACCCGCAGGGCTTCGGCGCTCGCGCGTCCCGTTATGTAGTTTCTTATGGCCACCATAGAGCCACTGAACGCCGTGGTCACTCCGGGGGAGGAGACCTGCGCGATCCGCACTTCTCGGCTCCTGACACTGGCGGCGGCGAGGGCCGAGCCGTCCTTGGCTTGCATTGCCACCGCCACGAAGTAGTCACCGTCCCGGCCCGCGTCCACATGGACTGCTCCGTCGACCTCTGCGTGGACCTTGGTCAGTGCTTTCGCTTCTGCTTGTCGTCTCCCTGCGTCATGCTCTGGATGCATGTGAAGCGGGATCGGGCGTACGTCCAGTTTTCACATCGTTTCTGCCGGGATGTTTGCGGTGTGATGGGAGGTTGGACGCCGAGATTCAACTTCCTCAACACCGCCCTTCCCGTTTTGGTCCTTCCTAGTCGGGCCATTTGTGCCGTCTGCTGGGCCAACACTATCTCCTCGAACTTCTTATGCACGCCCAGCGCTTCCATGGTGTTGGTCCTCGCCAGAAGGCCCAAGGCGTTCTTGAATACATTGCGGATCATGCAGTTGAGCTTGTTCTTCTCAGCCGCCGTCCAGTTGAGATATGCTGCGACGTAGGCCAGTTGGTTTATTGCGAAGGACTGCACCAGGCGCATAAGGCTGCCCTCTCGCATGCCCCCTCTGCGGTTTGCCACCCATATGATGAGCTGGACGGCTGCGTTGGTATTGGTCTCCACCACGGTGTAAGATACATTCTTTAGGTGAGGACATGGCGGGGCTGAACGCGCGGCGCGAGGAATCAGATAGTGTTCGTTCGACGGGCATCCGAAAGGCTGCATTATTCCGCGGCCACCGTGCTCGCGGCTGACAGTGTCGTCGGCGGCCAAACGGCGAAACTGTGTGAGAGGGAAAAACATTATCTCGTTGCCATGACACCCCGGTACACCGTGGTCTTTCTGCACGTGCGACAACCTCGCTGGAGCTCTGCGCGTGTGGTACATGAGGCGGCACGAGCCGTCTTGTACGTGCCCACGCGTTGACTAGTCACCTGCCGGCGCCGCTGGAAACCATAGTGAGAGAGAAAGAGAGAGAGTGAAGACCGAACTTTATCGGGCACGTTGCGAGGAGCGCGTTGCCCTCACCTGAAGAGTTTTATCTTACACCGTGGTCTCCAGCTTGCTGATGGTTTCGGTGTTGCGGCGGCGGCTGTCGAGAATAAGGCCCAGCACCCGGATCTTGTCCGCGCATGGTGTCCACTGTCCTTCGCCCGTCCAAACAGCCAGGTTGTTCCATTCCTTGCGCCTGGTGTTGATCACCAGTAACTCCGACTTGCTGGGGGAGCAGATAAGGCCAGTTCCCTCCAGCTCCTCTTCGTTGGCGTTCACGGCTTCGTGCAAGTCGTTTTGCGATTCTTCCTTCACGTCGGTTAACGACCACAGCGTGATATCGTCGGCATACATCGAGTGTTCCTTACCTTGTTCCCCGAGCCGTTTCGCTACCTTGATCATAACTATGTTAAAGAGCAAAGGCGAAATGACGGAGCCTTGCGGCGTCCCCACGCTTCCCAGCTCTCGCTCCTCGAGGTCCAGTTCACCTACGCACAGCTTTACCGTGCGACGCGTGAGGAAGTCGCGGGTGTATGCGTAGCTCCGGGCCCCCAATCCGAGCGCGCTGACTTGGGTCATGATGGCGGAGTGTTTTAACTTGTCAAACGCACTCTGGAGGTCGAGGACCAGAAGAGCTCTGCCTCCTATCTTTTCGGCATTGACGATGTCTTCTTTGATCAGGGCCATGGCGTCTTCCGTGCTTAGCTTCTCCCGGAAGCCGAACATGGTGTCTGGATATAGGCGTTTGTCCTCCAAGTACCGCTGCCACCCGACCATGAGCACGTGCTTCATCACCTTGCCCAAACAGGGCGTGAGCGAAATGGGCCGGAGGTACTCGATGCCTGGAAGTTTGCCGGGCTTTGGGAGCACAATCATTTTGCGGTTTTCTATTGCTTGGGGAGCATACCGCTGCGCCAGCACTCGTTGAAATACGCTGTGAGGGCTCTGATGGTGTTCCCCCATGTTCTTTAATGTCTTGTTCGATATCTTGTCGGGTCCTGCCACCGACTTACTGTTGAGTTTTTGCAGTGCCGCTCAGACTTCCCATGTTTTCAGACCCCCGTCCAACCTTTGGTTCGTCTTTTCCACGTAGTGGTGGTGGTCCGTCGCCGTTCTCGGGAGGTACTTGTCGAGCAGACGTCGATTGGTATCCTGTTCACCCAAGTCTCGGACGGCCGTCTGGATGATGCCCGTCAGTCGGTTGCGCCGGAGGTTTTTAGTCCTGGTTTCGTCCAGCAGGTGTCGGAGAAGGCGCCAGGTCACGTCGTTGTGCATTTGACCATCCGCCGCGTTGCAGGTGTCCTCCCACTGTTGCGCGGCTAGCGCCCTGCTGTGCTCTGCTTTCGGCTACTTTCTTGCAGAGGCGGCGGTTGATATGCTATTTCCTCCATCGAACCTCTATGGACTGCTTGGCCTCGATGAGTTGAGCCAGCCTACTGTCCATCTTGCCGTCCATGTCTTCCGTCGTCTCGACCTCCCTGGACGCCTCCTCGGCCACACGGCGCATGTTGCGTACCCACTCGTCGAGGTCGGTGATTTCTCCCGTGGGTTCCAGTCGTCTAAAGGCGTCCCAGTCTGTGCAGCCGTGTTTTTGGGGAGCCTTCATGGTCCCCCTTAGCGGGATGGTCACCTACACGACGCAGTGGTCGCTACCGAGGTCCTGTCCTGTGTTCCTCCATTCTGTCTCCTCCACGTTGATGAATACCAGGTCTGGAGTGGTGTCCCGGGATACTGAGTTTCCGGCGAGGGTGGGGTGTCTTTAGTCCGTGATCAAGCTGAGGTCGGCTTCTGTGGCGTCTTGGAGTAAGTCCCGTCCTTTTATGCTGGCTCGGCGGTGTCCCAAATTGATTTGGGGGGCGTAAAAGTCCCCTCCTATGACTAGGGTGCAGTCCCCCGCGACCTCCAGAGTTCCGTGAAACAAGTTTTTGAATTTTTGCCTGGCGTGTTTAGGGTTACATAAAATTGAAAGAATAAAACACAGAGGACAAGCACAGGACAACCACTTTCTTTCATTTAGCAACGACGTTTATTTTGCAAAGACATTGCACCCTGAACGACACCCCGACAAGATAGGCTGATAAGGGGGAACGCTAACATTAAGATGGAAAGGGTAATATGGGGGACAAAAAGGAAAACTGGGAGATGGAAAGCTGATAAAGGGGAAGGGAAACTTGGAGATGGGAGAAGTGATAGGAGAAGGAAAGGGGGAACCACGAGGCACGGGCAGAACTACCGTGATGCTGTGAATTTACGGGGAGTTGCGATATTTTTCAAGTTCAGGCTTGAGGAATTCTAATTCCCGTCTTGATAAGGTTACTGAGGCCGATGAAACGTTTTTTCTGCGTTCTGGATGGGAAAAGATTCGATGATTTCACGTCCGGGGCGATTGCGGTGTCCCCCTCTTGTCTTGGTTTCAGCGAAGTATCGCAACTCCCCGTAAATTTACAGCATCATGGTAGTTCTGCCCGTGCCTCGTGGTTCCCCCTTTCCTTCTCTTATCACCCCTCACATCTCCCAGTTTCCCTTCCCCTTTATCCCCTTTCCATCTCCCAGGTTTCCTTTTCGTCCCCCATATCACCCTTTCCATTGCCCTGTTACCCTTCCCCCTTATAAAACCTATCTTGTCGGGCTGTCGCTGAGGGTGCAATGTCTTTGCCCAAATTAAACGTCGTTGCTAACTGAAGGGAAGTGGTTGTCCTGTGCTTGTCCTCTGTGTTTTATTCTTTCAATTTTATGTATTCATGTTCAACCCGCTCGCCTTCACCAGTCAAGTGTTTGGGGTTGCTGTGGGTGTTTGCCAGGAAGACGCTTTTCTTGCCAATAAGAATTTCAATCAGTTGTTTCTCCATGTTGAAGTCTCCACTGCACGTGTGTTCGTTCTCCATGTGGGAGTCTCCTCCGCACGTGTGTTCGAGTGAATCGAGGCCCTTACGCACGAAGACGCAGACTCCCTTTTGGTTGTTGCCTATCGGTCCAGCGTAAGTCCGATACCCAGGGAGTTTGGGGTCCTTGATGACGACTTCTTGGAGCATTACGACGTCGGGTTTGCGCTTTTGACGCCGGACGTACTGCTGGAGTACCGTTTTCTTGTTGTTGTAGCTCCGACAGTTCCAGACCCACACCTTTAGCGTGGCGTGTACCATTGTTCGGCCTGTCGGAGGTTGGCCTTGATGTCCAGACGTTCGGTGATGTTCTTTATGAAGCTGTCCATGAGTGCGCTAAAGCGCACTTCCATGGCCCTACAGCATTCCTCGATCCTGTTGACCTATTCGTCCGTTTTATCTTGTCTTTCTTCGACTCGACGGGTTCGGCTTTCCTCTGTACTCTTTCGCTTTATCGGCGGCTCTTGCGCCGTCCCCACACTTTTTTCGGCCCGCTTTTGTTCCCGGTCTTGCAGCTGATGGATCATCTCCCTCATTGCCGCCATGTCCGTCACTGGCGGATAACTGCATCCTGCTCGGCAATCTTCTTCGCCTGTTGGCGGTTGGCTTCCTTGAGGGCCTTCACCTTTTTGCTTTTGGGCTCGGCCACCTGTGCCCAGGTCACCTTACCGCCGGTGCTCCTGCTGCGCGAGCGCGATGGCGAGGACGCGCGTGTTGACGCACGCACTGACGCTCGCAACGGTGGAAAGTTCTCGGCGGTCCGGGGGAGGAGGGGGGGGGGATTTCCTTTCTCGCCTTTTCCTGCTTTCCCGCCAATACTTCTGCCTTGCGTTCCCACTGCATCTGACGAACCACGTACGGCGTTTTGAACTTGTTCCTGCATTCTCGATCGCCCGTGATGTAGGGACCGCCGCACAGCATTGCGGTGTGCATTGGTGTCCTTGACTTGCTGGAGCGCCGCAGCCGAGGCAGCTACACTCTTAGAAAAAAGGGTATGGATAGTACTCCCTTACGGGAGGAACGGTCTTGTAACCTATGTTCTTTTAGAAAGGGAGAAACCTTCGTCCCTGAAGCAGGAAAGCAAAGTTCCTCCGTCGCTTGCATCTCAATATGGCGGCCCCGAATCGAATAAATCGAGCCCAATAAGGCTTAACGAGGACGCTACGTCTCTTGTACGGGACGAGAGCAGCAGCAAATGAAAGCGTAACACGAGCTTTCCGCAAACTGTGTTTATTTCCGAAGCCAGATTCCCCCCACAGGTACAGAAGCCTGCGTTTCGAAAGCAGTTACTCAGCCTTCTCGTCGACAGCACTGCGATGTTAAACGGAGACAACCGATGCCCAGTCACTTCGCGCACTTTGCGTTTATACCTTTGGTGTTCCTCGAGTCACAATTCCTTCGTCAAACGCACATCACGGAGAAGGGCAAGCTCGCTCCGCGAAATCAAAAGCCGCTCTCGAAAGAACTAACTCGAAGCCGCTGCTTATCGCGTAGCGTAAAAGAAGGTTAAATCGCTAGCCACCAGATGGCGAGGTCAAGCAGAGTAATTGTAAGTAGCTAGGCTAGGTGGCGCTAGGTAATGCCCAATTCATGGTCTACAAAAATAATTTGCTTCTCTCAGGCGACTACTGCGCTTGAGGATCCTCTACTATACACACATTACACTTATTACAAGCATCAGGTGAACATACATTAAGCACATACACTGCACACACAAATATAAATACAACGGAACACCACACTAACCCGAACACTACACCCGTGCAGTCAGTCAGTCAGAGTTTTGGGAGCAAGGAAATTAAAAAATAAATTGGGTTGTGTGTGTGTTTATACAGCCTAGAACTTGGTCTGCCTCACGGGGGCGACGAGTCTCCCAGCTGTAGATGAGTAATTTAGCCAGTCCGGTACAGCCGCTAGCCTGGGGTCTTTAACGTGCATCACGCAGTAGTGATACACGACCGCACGCCGGTACGATGCTCATCCAGATCGAAACGGGCACGGGGGGGGCACGAACCCAGGATCCCTGGGTTCTGCAGCGCGAGCTTTTGCTACACGTGCTCCGAGCTGGTGTGCGCTAGACCACTGGGCCACCGATCCTCCCCAAGGAAATTAACTACACCCGTGCTCTGCGTTTCCGTCTTTTATACTGGTCGTTTTGAACGTGCGGAACTTTTCGGTGACTCCCTAAGTAATAAAAAATATTCCCAGCATGTTGATTTTTTCCCAGCAATGTCATACCTCTGAGAGTATTTTGAATGGCTCAGGGGTTGCATCTCTTATTAGAAAGTAAACACTCGATCATGCCGTAATTATCTGAAAGCCAATAAATAAAGCCGCTCCAATAGGGTTCGAAGCCATGAGTTTGTTTCCCCACACGGCACGTCGTAGCCTGTATTTCTATTTGTTTTTCTATTTGTGCTCTTCGCGCAAAGCTGCAGTTGCCGTCTTGAATTAATCTCTGTAGAGCGGATATTCAGTCATCTGGAAGTGATGCTTCACGGGCTGAGAAATCGCTTTTCGATCAACTTGAATGCAGTCAAGGCCGCGACTTGCGGCAGATGTTAAGTGCACGGAGCTACGGCGTGGCGAGCTCGAAAACTTCTAGCGCTCATCCCAGCACGCCACGGAGGGCAGTTTCTCCAGGAACCGTAGTATATTTAAACAGCAAAATAAAGGGTAGCTTTTTTTCGATCTTACCTACTATTGTTTTTTAATGGCGAAATTTCATACTGTAAATATACGTACTTTATCGTCACGATTTCGTACTGTTCAGTCCTTGACCCTGAGCGCAATCGCTCTCGGGGACGAGACGATTCCGACAGTCACATTGGCCACTGTACGATAGGAGCTTCTACTGTTCAGACCAGCGTTCCAACGTGACTATCCGCACGTTGATCGATTGCACGTAATCCCTCAAGTGGTATTAAACTTTTTAATGTAAAGCGGGATGTCAACCTGCGACACCCCGCCCCCTCCGATCACAACCCGACCAGCGGCATCAATGTCCAACAGTTTACGATCTCATCTTCTTGTTACACCACTGGTACGCGAACACATGGTCACATCGGCGATAATTCCAGTCTTCTGTTCACAACCCACAACACTGCCATCACGATGTTGCAGCTATGTTGCTGACACGCACAAACACAGAACCACGTTGAACGCCGGTTGCACTCGGCATCGGAAAACAGAACCGAACTCAGGGGGGAAGGCACCCAGGCAGCCCGCAGCAAAACCCGCCTGTCTTGGACGCAGTTCCTGCGGTTTCCATAACGTCGAAGAAGCCGACACAGTTCCGCGTGGCTTCGCTACTGTAGTGACTGTAGTGCTGTAGTAGCTGTGGTTCCGTGCCGCGCGAGTCACGCAATCCGGAGACGGCCATCCCCCAGCGTACGTGTCGCTGCTGGCACTGCTCCAGAACTTCGCTGTTTCTAGCGGCTTCGTTTGCTCGTTTGATAAAATTAGTGATAAAAACGTCAATGCAACCGAAATGTTCTGGACGTTTAGACTAGAAGACGGAATTACAGGCGGCCTTCGCTGCTGCTGAAGCTCAATCAACTCAACAGCTATTTATTAAACAACGTGCGCGACCTGCTCGAAAAACGAAACCGAAAGAAGATGAGTCGGGAGGGCGAAAGCTTTCTTTCACCCGTCTGCCTGGAGAAGGAGAAAAACGTTTCGTTCCTCCCCTTTTCTCGTGTCCGCTTGGGGGCGCGTCGGTAGAAGGGAGGAAGACGCGCCGTTGCTACTTTTTCCCTCCATTTTTTTCTTTTCGTTTAACATCGTAGTGCTGTCGACGAGAAGACTGAGTAACTGCTTTCGAAACGCAAGTTTCTGTACCTGTGGGGTGAATCTGGCTTCGGAAATAAACACAGTTTATTTCCGAATGTCGTCAACGTGCGTTTTCGCACGTTCACGACATTCTCGTTGATCGTCGCCGCCGAGCCCTCAAGTCGGATGCCTTTTACGACGCCTTTCACTGTCCCGTGCGGCGCCGTGGCGTAGGCGCTGACTTCGTAGGACCCGTCGCCGATCTTTATTGCCTTTACGTTCGCATATTTTCGCGCTCGAACGTCGTCCGGGGTACTGATCACCATAATCTTCTGCTGAACATTCGAGCATTGGGTGTCGGGCACGGTCTCGGCAGTCGAGAGGCCCGCCGCCTATCTTATCGCCGCTATCATGGCCACAACCGGCGTTTTGGCCAAGTTATAAGGCCTCCGCGGGGTCGGACGATGATCTTGTTGTCTTCCTTGGGTAGAATCCCCGGCATTCGGGCCGCCTTGGTAGACGTCGCGGTCGGCCGGCGCGCGGCCCGCGCGTTAGGCTTAGCCTCTCTTTCGTCAAATATATCCTGCCGATTTCGACATACAACTGTAGTATTTAAATTTTTCCATTTTAGTCATTGCCACACTAACCAGATGGCGCCACTAACTGCCACACCAATACCCGTGGCCAGGCGGCGCTAGTATACACCCATCGGGCCGTGCCCCCTCTTGGGGCGCTCAGACGCCTAGCATCGTTTTGCGACTACGGAGAGTCCTTGGAGAGCCGCGTCGCAGAAATGTTTATTTCGGGGATCCGTAACACTTAAGTCCAAGATCGTTTAATCAGAGAGTCCGGCGGAGCTAACGCATCTAGCCTCGAGCGTGCTGTCCAGTTAGCGCAGCAGTTCGAGCGGATGTCTCGTGATTGCGATCTGTTCCGACGCTTGTCGTTAGATTCGTGTCCGAACACGCCGCACGTGGTCGATCGGATTCAAGATGGACGCGGTTCCGACCGGGATGGTCAACATGGCGGGCAGTCACCCCGCCACCGCGGGTCTTCCTCCCCGAGGCGTGAGCGTCTTCCTCCTCCCCTTCCTCCGTCGACACGCGAGCCATCTCGCTCTTCTCGTCCGAGGCGCGAGCCTCCCCCTCCTTCGTCGGGACGCGAGCGGCGTTTTCCTCCTTCCCTGCCGCGTCGAGACAGCCGGTGTAGGACGCCGATTTCACTACCCCTCCGCTTCGACTACGGTAGTGGTTATGGCGTACGCCAAAATCAATACCGTAGTCATTTCGGCGTACGCCATAGTGAATACCGTAGTTTTTTGCGCATACCCCAAACACACTACCCTTACGCCAAATTCAATACCTTGAATAACGTCGGTTGAGCAGGGGTTGAGCCAGGTTGAGCTCCGCATTTCGCTAAAACTGGCGGAAGTAACTTTCTGCAGCATAACACCCTGATATGATTGTTTGTTGTTGTTTATATGAGCGGCGGAACGCGCGCGGCAGGCGTTGATTAATTGTGATTAGCGTTGATACGGCTGACGGCGCACAGAGCTGAAGGGCACAAGCAATGAAGTTTGGAGTGATTCTGTGTCGATGTGATTTGACATCGCTTCTTTCTGGTTCTTCGATCATGGTGCAAATGCAGGTCGCCCGACTCCCGAGCGATTCGAAGGCAAGAGTGGTAGCCTGTCCGCTGGTCTTTCAATCGCATCCACTGTCGTCATTTTGGGCACAGCGGAAGAAAATAAGACGTTCACTATTTTAAATAGCGTGCGATCGGCCTGTCTAGGTTCTGGCGATACCGTTTCAGGCTTTAGATGAGAAAATTTAGCCACTACAGTATCTGCTAGCCTGGGGTCTGTGCCTCACAACAGATCGAAACGGGTAGGGGGGGGGGGGGGGGGGGGGGGGGATATCTGGCAGCGGGACCTTTCGCCGTACGAGCTGCGGTGCGCTAACGCACTCGACCTCCGATACCCCCTTGGGCAGACTTGTACGTAACGCGTTACAAGTAATTGATTACTTGTAATCAATTACAGTTAAGTGTAATTTTGTAACGCTTCAATTACATTTGTCAAGCTGTAACGCTCGAAGTAATTCAATTACTTTTTTTCTGTAATCAATTACAAAATCAATTACACAATTACCAATTACATTTTTCATCCCACAATTTTTTTTTCTCACAAAATCAGCATAGTCACTTAGCTATGGAGCAAAAATGATTGACATTTTTTTAACATCTAAAAAAAATAAAACTAGGATTAGTCGGCAAATCCTTTTTCCTTTTACGCCACGCTCTTCTACAAGCGCGCCACCAGCCTTGGCTGGGGAGTTCCGGATCTCGTTGCAGATTGCTGATAAAGTCGACGGGAAGCGGGAACTCGCTATTGACTTTTTAGTGGGCTTTGTTCCTTAGGTCGACGCGTCAGCTACACGACAAGGTCCGGGTCTGAAAACAAAAAAGGAAACAATAACCAAACAAAATTGTGTACGCAATATTTTACTGTGTATTTGTGTATTTCTGTCATCGCAATAAAAAGTAACGTGAAAGTAACGTGAAAAGTAATCAATTACTTTGCAGTAATTGTTCAATTACTTCTGGGAGTCAGTAATCAGTAACGGTAATCGGTTACTTTTTTGACTGTAGTAATTGTAATTGTAATCAGTTACTTTTTTTCAGTAACGTGTACAAGTCTGCCCTTGGGTCACAGCGCTTGGTGAAAGTTTGGATCGTTGTGCGTACGAGACGCACAACAGCTACGTACTACGTCCTATCTGCCCAAACTGAGGCTCGCTACTTGTGTGCAGCTCTCGTGATCTGGGGAACAGTATGCTCGCCATGAAAATGTTGCAGTGAGAAGTACGGAAAAGTAATATTATAAAATAGAGTATTTAAAACTGGCTTGCATTGTCACTGAACATATGAAAATAAAACTGATTAGGAATGCCGATCAGATCGGGTGGGAATGTGATATAGATCTTTAAATAGGCTCGGGTTATGTGCGAAGTTGCGTCGGAACAGGTGGGCAGGGGTGCTATAATTTCCATCCCCCACATAATACAAATTCCTTGCACCCCCATCCCTGTTCCTATATTCTAATGTTTATGTTACTGGCAGGTTCTTTTTTTTTTTTTTTTTTTCGTGCCTAGAGTTGCAGTTTTCTATACTTCATCTCCCCTTAGCATGGACTGTTGTTAGCCAGATTGTACAAGTGTGAGCTAATTGCTTTGGATCACACCATGGCGGTTGCACGAGTGCTCATTCACTGCAAACGCTGTGAAGGCAGTCGAGGCTATACCGTCTTGTGCTTGCGCAGCCTTTGCGGTTTGAGGTCCTTTTTTTTTGGCCTGTTCTTTTGTGTCTGAGTTTCATGTTCTTTTTTGTTGAATCGTGTGCTGAATATGGTTGGAAGTTATGTTACGCCTAGTAGTAGGATCTTTTGTAGAAACATTGGTTTGAGAGTAAATGGTTCTAGTACCTTCTTTCTTTTCCTTCTGGCCGAGCAATGAACCTTTTGTAGAAACATCGGATTGAGATTAAATGGTTCTAGTACCTTCTTTCTTTTCCTGCTGGCCGAGCAGAGAGGGAAGATGGTTTCTTTGTGTCGACTTTGGGGCAGAAGATAACCCACGATGGGGACAAGGGCAAGTTTGGGGGAACCGTGTCTAGGTCACAGCAGCTCAATGGGCGAACAGGATGAGGCTCACGTTTTACGTGTCGAACGGGTTAGAGAGGCCTTGCGCACGCGTAGTTTTCTAGCCATTTATTCTCGAACCCAGTTGCGTATCTAGGTGGCAGCACATATTCGCCAAAAGGTGGATTGTGAAGGAGGTATGGGCGTGTATATAAGGTGGTGTTTGTTGAATAAACTTCAACCTGTGTCCGATACTTCAATGTTCATTTCATTTTTTTTTTATTTTCCTAAGTCTCGGGTTTACTATGTTTGTCATTCACCAGCTTGCCTGTGTTTTCTCCCTTTCTTCACTGAATAATGTACTGGTCAAGAATTATCTGGTCTTACTCAAAGTCCAAGGGAGACCAATGGAGTTTGTGGTAGACACAGTAGCTTTCCACCTTGACCAGGGCAAGACCCTAGATGACGTGTTGCTGACACATAAGGAAGTTCTTGACCCAGGGATGAGCAGGCACAAAGAACCCTCGGTGAACCTGGATCTGAAAGAAGATGCAGCACTGCGCTTCTTGAAGGCTAGCCCTGTTCCGTTTGCAATGTGTACCGCAGTGGAGGCAGAACTCCGGATGCTCCAAAGCTAAGGCACACGCAACACTGAACGCGGTTGAAAAACTGGCGGTAAATCTGATGCGGGCTGTAACAGATTTTGTGGCGAGCGTGCTTGGAGGCACTATTTTTTCAACACCGGACCTTACTACTAATAATAATAATAATAATTTTTATTTGCAAGAGAAAGTTTGCCCACTCAGCGGCTTGCAAGGCTAGACAGAAAGGTTAGTACCCTTACGCATGTTCACCTGCTAGCCCGCCGCTGAGTAGGTGTAAACATAAACAAACAGTAGTCGTAAGTACAAGATAACACATATACACGTATGGAAACAACGAATAATCATAACCCAGAGGGGAAGATAAGAAAAATCGCTGTGCCCCGACCCACCCCCATGCAGACCACAGCAGAGGCCCCAGCCACAAGGCATTCCACTCGCTGTGTGTGACAGTGGAGACAGCAGATATGCTCACCATAAACACCATCAAAGGACTACACAGAGTGAAAAGGATGTTCTTGAAAATTTCGGCTGCTGCGGCAATTTTTCAGCTCTACAAGGAGACAGTCCTAGCAGGAAAACCCATCATGGAAATTTACCTGGGTAATGTTATTGTGACGACCTGGATCGGTCATCAAGGTAAATGGGCACCGTGCTCAGGAAAGACACGTCAACGTCATCAGCTGCCATGCCAAAACTACTTCTTTTATTTCGATCATGAGCGCTCGCACGAGCCGCTTCAGAGCGATGTCTCTTTTGCAGCTC
Organism: Ixodes scapularis; assembly: GCF_016920785.2. Taxonomy (NCBI): domain Eukaryota; kingdom Metazoa; phylum Arthropoda; class Arachnida; order Ixodida; family Ixodidae; genus Ixodes; species Ixodes scapularis. The sequence goes on along the minus strand of NW_024609868.1, from coordinate 49,225,807 downwards.
GTCGCATGCCAAGGTTTTTAAGTGTCAACCTGATATCACGCTCCCACGCGACAAACACTAAACAAATACTGCGTTGAGCAATATACACATGATTAAATAATGATATACATACGACGTGATAAATGAGAAGAAACCGTATAAAGTTTGCATGCTATACATTACAAAAGTTCAGTCACCAGGTAGAGGCTGCACAAATTTGACGACCGGCTTCAGTTTCTCCACGTGCACTACATCGCGGCCAGTACCGTCCACGAATTCAAACTCACAGTTCGCGGGAGAGAGCCGGCTCACAATTTGGAGAGGGCCAGTAAATCGTAGTGTTGCCTTGACTCTAATGAGTGAGGTCTCCTACAACACGAGCTAGTCCTTCTCGAAAAGAACATACATGCACCACTGTCAAAGTCGCTTTCTTGCTTTTCTTGAGCAAGCTTGATTTGTCTGGAGGTCGACTTCCGAGCTGCGTACCGCTGTTGAATGTGACACCGACGTTGGTGCTGAGGGTTGACAACTTTCCAAGGTTCTGAGACAGAAGTCCCCTGGCAAAAGAAGGCTTCATCAACGCAAAATTGGCTCAGTGTCTGCATTGCTAAGCTTAATTGTCTTGATGCCCACTGCAGCACCAGAGGTGATGTAACAAACTACTGATGACACCTTCCAGGCGGCAGGGGCATCGGGTTTTCACTTTCCTCCGTCAACAATGCAACAGACTCAAGGTGCCGTTGCCATTCCAGAAATTCTGGGGTCAGCTCTTGCCGGCATCGCGTGACCCCCCCCTCCCAAAGTGGCCGCTCCTCTTGCAAATGAGACAGAGCGGACGAACTTCAGGGTATTGGGACGAAGAACACCAAAGTCCCGCAAAGTTTTTGACGCATGCTGAAGCGACACATGCTGTTTCTCTTGCTTCTGTGTTGTAGAAGGGTGCTGGTGACGATTGCTGTCGTCAGCGTTCCGATGAGGCGGTGACCGGCTTTGCTTCGAGAGCAGGAAGGAGCGCACTTTCTTTGTCCCTGCACAGCTGGCACTGGCTCTGCAGCGAGAGCCAAAACCGGTGTCTTTGGTTGGCTGAAGACAACCTGATCCAAGCAAAGGAAAGAGTCCAGCAGCTCATTCAACGAAGCGAAGCGCCTGTCGAAGCATGCTTTCGTGCATTGTGGAAGATTGTGACCAGGATAACCTTGCATTTCTCCGCCTTCGTCTCTGGGTAGCTGCACTGATGGATGAGCTCCAGTTTACGGAAGGCGAAGTCGGTGCAGGACTCTCCCGAGTGCTGACTTGTGCTGAACATCTTTTGTTTCACCCCAGCTTCGTTGTCCAGGTTGTAACGACGACGGAAAGCTTTCTTCATTTGCTCCTACGTTGCTAGCTTGGCTGTCTTGAGGCGGTACCTAATCCACATGGAGTCCTTTGGTGGTAGCTTGGATACAATCAATGGGATAGCCTCACCTGGTGCAACTTTAAACGTCTGGAACCAGAAATCCATCTGGTGAAACCAGGCGATGATGTCCGTGCCCAGCTGAGAAACCGAGCTGACAGTCACGTTGGTCAGCGACTGCAGTGTCAGCGGCTGACTCAGCTTGAGCAGGAACCTTCTTCCTATGCGCCTTGGACCTTTTTGTCTTTGCGGACTCTTGCAGCAGTGTACGTCAGAGTCCACGCTGCACGAAAACTCCGTGGACGAGGTTTTCGGCATCCTTGCCTCGAGCTGATCAACACGATCCATGATGATGACTGGTGCCAGCAGGTTACTGATCAAATTCAGTGTTGCCTGTAGCTGTGCGTTGAAGAATCTGAACGCAGACATTTTGAGCAGACTGCCTTTCCTGCGGACAATGATGAGCCCAACCCTCCCACAGTTCTGCTCATGTTGCACGCGTTGACAAGGGCGCTATAGTCTGTTGCAGGTCAAGAATAGCATGAGAGTGGAGAAGAGGAAACCACCTCTACTTGTCATGATAGGTGGTTTGCTTCTCTCCAGTGTTCGCTTCGCTAATGTCGGGAGAGAGGGACAGAGACTTCTCCTGCTATTCTTGACCTGCAACAGACTCTTATTATGTTCCAGAAGCTGGCAGAAAAGACCACATAAAATTTCACTCTTTCGCACGTTTCCGACGCAGTTTGGAGTACAAATGTTGGAGGCCCCAGAGAGGATATTTTTTACCTATTCAAGAGTTTTGTTACGCTGCTGCTGCCGCTATTCATTCTGGGAACTGCAGTTCCCTGCACGCGCGATAACCCCGCTGAGGGCCTGTGCGTGCAGCACACGAAACGACACCACCTGTCTTGTGCACGGCCGTCTGTCCCCTGTGAGCAGTTATGACGTCACCAAGCATGTGCACAATAGCTGGTGAGATCAGTGTGTTAGTGACATGATGTTGTTTAATGCAGGGATCATGTGTTGTGATACCAATGGATCCACGGTCTGGGTCGCTGACTCTGGTGCGCTCCGTATACTGAAGAATCATCGCCATGAAAGCCTGTGCCAGAAGCTATAGGTGATGGCCAGGAATTGGTGAAAATAGCATATATGGCAGAGTGTACTCAATGGGTGTAGGACAATATGGTCCCGGACAATATGGTCTCAGACAAAATGGTCCCGGGCAAAATGTTCCCGGACAGTATCATCCCGGACAATATGATCCCGAACAAAATGGTTCCGAGCGCAAACCTGGACAAAATGGTCCCAAGTAAAATTTCCGACACTTCTGACGCACTGTCTAAAATGTCGCTGATATCTGCAGCGATTACTTTTAAGGTGAGTGTTAGATATGAAATACGGTCCATTCGTGACATGTTGATTCGTCATAGGGGGAATAAAGGCAATTTATCGTGCAGATACCGCATGTTTCGATGCAATGTTAGAAAATAAGAATGGAAAATAATAAACATGCTTTTGAACACATGACACATTTTATTACGTTCCCACAAAAGGTCTACCCTTCTTTGATGCTGTTTGGCCTCAGCAGCCCTTACGCCATAAAAACCCAATCCAACCAAAAGGTCTACGATCTTGAAATGGCACTTGGTCCACGCCCTTCGGAGGGTCATTCATGATACGGCTCCCTTGTACGTACTGTGTGCAGATTGTTTGAAGTTGCTGTTGCAATTCTCGGTAGACTGGTTGAAACTCAAGTTGAACACACGAAAAGTAGAACAAATGGCAAAAATTATGGGTGAAAAATATGAACTCTAGATTGACGAACGCTCGATATACCAGTATTTTGCGAATCACATTTAATAACATAAACCTGTGAAGACCAAGCAATAAAAAAATTAACTTCAAAATCACCAACGGCTCATGTCACAAATGTTTAGCAAAAATAAAGCAAAAAAGCAAGAATAAAAAGAAAATTGCCGCGAAAATGACATGGGACCATTTTGTCCAGCCTAGCACTTGGGACCATTTTGTCCGTCACCATATTGTCCGGGATCATTTTGTCCGGGACCATATTGTCTGGGACCATAATGTCCGGGACCACTATGTCTGGATCTCTTACTCAATGCCAAATAACCAGAAAACCAAGCTAAAAGCACTGACACATTGAGAATGGCCAACAGCCTGGAATGAAATTCACGTATGCTTTGCTGGTTCAGTGGAAGGAAAAGCATTTCAGGTTGTTATACACCAAGTGGCTGGAGGTGTGAGTGGTTAGCAGCATGTTGTCGAGCGTAGTAATCAAGGATCTATGGTCTTTGTTAGACACAATTGAAGTGTTAATGAAGGTTTGTTTGGGCAACGGCGTGATTTATTGCATAAATATTATCTGAGTCACCAGCGCACCTCATCACCGGCAACTCACAGGCAGGCTGAGCAGATGGTACAGGAGCTGCAAGCAATTGCAAGGGCAACCACAGTAGATTAAAAAAATTTCAGGTTTATGATTGGTTAAAGGTTATATAGGTAAAACAGCACAAAACAAAGCTCTAAGGAAGGGAACAATCACCACAGGACGAGCACTGCACAGTGCAGTGCTCGTCGCTGTGGTGTTTGTTCCCTTCCTGTCCTGTGGTGTTTGTTCCACAGGACTAGTGCAGTCTGCACTAGTCCTGTGGAGCTAGTCCTCATTGTTTTGCGCTGTTTTATGTTTAGCCTTCAATAAAGTGACCAGACGTCTCCATTTAGGCGGGGACAGATAACGCTTTTCCAGCCAAGGTCCCACTGTCCTGCCAGTGCGCTTGTAGGACGGCATTTTTTTTTCGCTTCGGCTGTCACGAACCCAGAATAGATGAAAGACACAGTTAAACGAAACTATCGCACCGGTGAAAGGTTGCTTTCCCTGATGAAGGGACAAAATATGCTTGGCAACGAAGATGCTGATGCTGAAGGTTAATTTGCATACGACATCCCAGTTGAGAATTCCCATTAGATTCCAATTGGAATTTGCAATTGGTACCAGTTGGGTTTTCAGACAACCAATTGATCCCTGCCAATGGAAACCAATGAGAGCCATTTGGAACCCATTCAGGTTCCAACTGGAAAAATTATTCCAATTGGTGAGACCCATTGACCAATGTGCTTCCGATTAGAACCCACTAAAACCAATTGATTCTGGTTAAAACTACTTAAAATTCCAATTGCATCTAATGGGAATTTTAGCTGGGGATCTGAACATGGACATAGTATCTACAAAAATAAATACTATACTAAGAAATATTCTAACCAAATGTATTAGATGTGTATACCAAACAGTATGCAAATGCAAGGAAAAGAAATGTGCACGGTGTATACGAAATAATAAAAAGGAGTGATTTGTTACCGAAATTTAAACTTTTCAGGTCTCGCCAACACAATATATTCCCCCTCCCCCCTGCAACACTATGATTTACTCATGTATACACCTTGCCAGGCACGTAGCCAGGGGGGGAAGGGGTTTCAAGGGGCCTGGGCTCTCCCCGAAATCTTCCATTTTGCTGGGACCTCCTTTCCCCTTCCCCCTCATACAGCATTTTGTCATGGGCGGCCCCCCCCTTCCCCCCCCCCCCCCCCAAAACAAAATCCTGGCTACGTGCCTGCACCATGCAATGGCTTAAATGTCGACTAAATATTGCTTTGCGGCGCTTTGGAATACGCGTGCCTAATAACTAGTGCCCTAACCAATCTGTACCCGTGCACAATCATCTCCATACTACCTCACCCCCTTCCTCCTCATGCCTTCCATCTGTCAGTTGGAAGAGCTGGACCGCCCAACCCCGGGAAGCACAACTGACACTATGGCCCCAATTAGTGTCAAACATTCTCAACGTCGCAGGGGTCGACCATGCTGCCGCCCTCACTGCCAGCATCTTTTTGACCACTGATGAGACGCAGATAATGCGGACGAAGCATCATTGTAAATAAAATTTCTCTCTCTCTCTCTCCTACCTGTTAGCCAAACGCCTCCAATTAGATAAAAGTAATTAGTTTTTCGGCTGAATGGGTACAAGCTCAGCATGTTAGATTTCCTCGCACCTTAGCATGGACTAACCACAAAGGCTGCGCAAACATGAGATGGTAGCCTCGACTGCCTTCACAGCGCTCGCACTGAATGAGCACTCGTGCAACCGCCATGGCGTGATCCAAAGCAATTAGCTCACACTTGTAGAACCTGTGGCAACAGCCCATGCTAAGGGGAGACAAAGTATAGAAAACTGCAGCTCTAGGCAGAAAATATAAATTGTTCTTAATGTTGCGGAGAAATGGTCATATACTGGACATAGGCACAACATCGCAAACGAAAACATGATATGTACCCTTTCCTTTGTCGTTCAGGTTTTGCTGACAGCTACACGCTCATCAACAGGGCCTGATCATCTCCAAGAAAAAATCTTGTCTACCATGGCCTGTGCGTCAACTTGGACCATGTATCGGCAATCCCTTCAGCAGAAACAACGACCAAGCTGCCAGACTTGGACAGCAACATGTACGGCATCGGGCAGCCTGGAACGGCACCTACCGGCTCTCTCGGCGCATGTCTACAAAAGCCCACTTCTCAGCGGGGTCAGTTGGGCAACTGACCCTGCTGAGAAGGGTTAAGGGTTAACATTAGAAATGGGTTAACATCATGGTTTCGCTTGCGATGCCATGCCCCGGGGCATGGCATCGCAAGCGAAACCATGATGTTAACCCTTTTCTTCGTCGTTCAAGTTGGTTACACTTCCAGTACTCGAAATATTCGAAATTTCGAATAGTAGTTTCGAATAATGCGCTATTCGATATTCGCTTCGAGAAGAACTGCATGCATCGAGTTTGTCTTGTAACGAAACTGGTTTATTCAGGTTGCCCGACTGCTCTTTACAGCTGGCTGAAACTGGACATTAACATCAGATCTGATACACTGCACTATTCACATTTTTCAAAGTGTTAATTGCAGCGGGCTAGCCCCGTTGAGCGCGCTTCTTACCGAGCACCGGTGCACTGCGGAGAAGCAATACTCGCGAAAACAAGCTTTGCTGGTGCTGCTTCTCCGCATTACACCGGTGCTTGGTAAGGAGCGCACTCAACGGGGTAACCTGCCGCAATAAACACTTCGAAAAGTGTGAATATCGCAATTATGTGCTTGGAAGAAATGCCTACATTCAAAGCAGGATGGTGCACGCGTGCCGGATGTATTTGAAAATAAATGGAAGCTTTGTGAATCTGTTACCTACATTGTAGTAAAAGTTTCAAAATTAAACTAGTATGCAAGAGTATATGTTAGGTAGAGATGCCCTTTCAACCTGCGTTCATCATGCGCAATTCTTTCTTTTTAGCTCAAGATTAAAGAAAGAATATTTTATATGGCAAGATTTGTAAATTCACTCAATTGGGTATAATTGGTCATCTCTATAGAAGTCATTTTATATCAGATCCGTCGTTTATTGCCATCCCATGACATCAGACTTTCTGAGGTCACAGTTCATAAATATTTGAATAAATGAACAAGTAGAACAACCTTCACGATTTTAGCTGGATTTTTTGTCTAAGCATATGATATGCAACAGTAGTGAAAGGCGTGGGAAAACTTTTCGATATTCAAACTGAAAATATTTGGCCAAAACCACTATTCGCTTCAAACTCAAAATCCACTATTTGCACATGACTATAACTTAGAATCAACTGTTTTTCAAAATTGCCATCGGCCCACGTACATCAGTTAATGTTTTTGTTTATTTTTCACTCCAAAACGAATGAGGACACGGATGGTCGCATAATTACCTTACGGGATATACTCGGAAGCAGGCCTGAACATAGCAGGTCAAACAGCTTCGAAAGAATATACAGGAAAGGAGACAAAGTGAAGCCTTCTGGTGCTCAACGAGAATGTATGACGACCACTGCGGCGTCTGCGTCCAAAAAGTCATCTGTGGTTCCACAACAAAGTCTCCAACCATTGGGGTGTTTCTTGAGGCTATCAACGAAAAAGGCAATTTCATTTGAACCTGCCTTCGTGTTTACTCGAGCGACTCTGAAGAGAACAAATAAGTGAAACAAGCGCCGGCTTTCTGCACAATGTGGGGATGGCTTCCTTGAAAACTTATAGGGAAGAGGAGACGGTGACCCGCTGGGTGTAAAAATGACAGCACGGACATATCCTACAAAGGGGAAGGGAGAGGGGGGTGCCGACACAGCCCAGACGGAACACTCAGAGACATATTGCACGAGCACCGACACCCGCAGATGGTCCCCACATGAGAAGAGTGAGCCAAAGTCGGTGAAGCGGACATTGTTTGCCGCCCCTACCACAGCGGGTGCCGCTACCTTTATCTCCCAGATTCGTGCTGACTTGTCCGTCAATTTTCAGTCGTGTGCTAAAGCAGACAATTTTTTGTTTGTTTAATGTGTGGCCACAGTTACAGTTACAGTTACTATACAAAAGAAACAGTGCTACATTTACAAGTTACCAGCAGTAAAGAGTAACTCGTTACAGGTAAAAGTTACCAAAAAAGTAACTCTAGTTACCGGTAACGCATTACTAGTAACTTGTTACTGCCCAAGACTGCTTGTCATGCATGATCTGGATATAAATGCTTTGCTCTTACCAGCGCTTTGGTCTTAGGAAAAGCAGCCTTTGAAGCGTCATCTTCGATGTCGCTCATCAAAAACATTGACTTATAAATTTTTGCAAATAAATTATGCACATCAAAATGCTAAAATGGCAAATCACACAAGAAAATAAACACCCTTCGGGTTTAAATTTTTCTAATTTCTCAGTTTACCTTTCTTCTTACTGTAGTGTAACAAATAAAATAATATTGTTTTGGTTTGTGGTTTCTTGAGTCCAATTTTTGTACTGTAACAAGAAAGTAACGGCGCTACTGTTTTTGCAGTGACTGTAACATTTTACTTTTTGAAGCCGGTAACTGTCACTGTAACAACTGTAACTGTAACACTGTTACTTTAATTTTTGCTGTTAACGTGCCCATGACTGATGACGAGGTTCAATTTCTTTGTTATGCTCTGGTAGTAAACACCCTGCTGTGGGGACAACAAGTTCAATAAAGTACCCCTTATAGTTTGATCTCCTGCCCATCGTATATTATCGGGCACCGAACAATGGTTCTGAGCACTGCGACACTTTGCGCACCATACTGCTCGACATTTAGAGCCTTTACCCAAAAGGAGACTTTGCTATCTTTGGCGACCTTAATTTTCAGACACTGACTGGGTTCATCTTTCCACGAGCAGCTCAAATGCTGCGCGAGAGTTTTTCAATATAACTGTTTGAATTTTAACCTCACACCCGGTTGTCGAACAACCCACCCATGGCGACAATATTCTTGACCTTACCCTTACAAGCACAACAGAAATAATAAGAACTGTCAACTGTGTTGCTGGCTTAAGTGACCAGGGAATTTTGATCATCGAGTTATCTATCCCTGTGCCGACGCAAGGCCCAACTGTTCAAACAATTCGTGACTATAACAAAGGTGATTACTACGTCACCACAAATCGGAACTTGTCATCGTTCTAGCAGTCGTATGTCAAAAACTTTCGTTCAAGATCGGTGGGAGAAAACTGGTTACTATTTAAAAACAAACTTAATAATCTAACTCAGCAGTTTGTTCCGAATGTCATTGTAAATAGCGACGGGCATAACCCCTGGTACAATAAAACTTTACGATCATTATAAACAACAAAAAGAAGCGCATGTATAAAAGAGCTAAAAGACTAAATAATAACAAATTCTGGGACGATTAGTTTTCATGTCTCAAGTCTTGTACAGAGCGTAAAGTTGACAAAAAAAAAGTTATTTTCTTTGGACCTGCAAGAATTCTGCAAAGTAACCCCCAGAAGTTCTGGAAAGTATTTTCACCCAGAGATAATACTGACTCTATCCGACTAAAGAATGAAGATGTAGACGCCGTGTGAGCCACATTGCACTCCCGCTTTAAATAAATATTTCTCTTCCATACTATCAAACGAAAGCATTGATCATATATATCTAGTTTGCCTCGCTCTGGTTTTGAGCCCATGGCCCCCATTGACACTAACATTTCTGCTTCCAGAATACTTTGACTTATAGAAGGTTTAAAACTCTCATCATCTTATGGTCCAGACAATATTAGCCCCAAAGCTCTTAGCAACACCAAAGTAATATCTAGTGAATTCCTCAGATTCATATTTTCTTAGTCATCACAGCAGGATTGCCTATACTCCGTTTCACCTTCAGTCCGAGCGCAGCAAACGCTAGGAGCTATCCCAGTCAATTCAGCGTTGAGAGAGTGTCATGTGACCTTGAGCTCTCTGCGTCGCTCTGGCCAACCGAAAAGTCACGCGATTTTCTCCCGACACTGGATCGGCTGGGATAGCTCGTGGCGTCCAGTGCGCTCGGCCTGAAGGTGGAACGGAGTATACCATTGGACTGAAAGCTGGGGAAGGTCATTCAGGTCTTTAAAAGCGGTGACCGTGTGCTGGCCTCAAACTACCATCTCATATCATATTTAGAAGCCAATCATACTTTTTACAATCATACCATGGATTTTGTAGAGGTTTTTCACGTGAGACGTAACTCTTTGAACTCAAACACAAGTTAATCACTAACCTTGACTCGCAGGGCCAAACCGATGCTGTATTCCTCGACTTCTCGAAGGCATTCGACAGAGTTCCCCATCGTCATCTAATTTCAAAACTTTCTATCCTGGGTATCGACCCTTTGGTCCTTTCTTGGATTCGTGACTTTCTTTTTTCTCGCACTCAGTTCACTGTGGCTAACAACCATATGTCAGATTTTACTAACGTTATATCTGAATAAACTTTTATTCTGAGCATTTCAGCACAATGGTCTGTGCCGGAAGGAAGGGCTTCCCTCTTTACGGAGATCCTATATGCTGTCTTATCTGCCTGGCCCCTGTTGACCAATTGAAGCTGATTCTCCAGGGCGGGGCTGGACAGCAAGTTCTCCCATCACTCTACAGGGGGAAGGGTGTGGGTGGTGGGTGGTCTTGATTGAATATACACTCACCTATTTTGTGATGGAGGGCTCCTATCTCTTGGCACACTGGGCAGTTCCCACTGTATTGAGTGGGGAACATGCGACTGGGTAAAAGGGGGTGGGGGAAGGACCCCGACTGAATTTGCCTATATGCTACCTGTTCCTCCAGCGTTAACTTAGGATGCGGGGCTGGCAGTCTTCGCCTCTCCTTGCAGTAGAATGCGACTAGTATTTCCTTTTAGGTGACCATGGGTTGGTCCTGCACCTCTTCCACGGCTGTGGCCTGGTAAGTCAGCGTGCGGGCATGCTGGTGAGGAAGTTTGTTGCCCTCTACCACGGAGGGGGCAGGTACCCATTCAAATTATATGGGCTCCTTTGGGGGTCTTTTGTTATTGAGCACCTGCAGCGCTTTTCAGGACACCAAGTCCAACTGGAACCTCCGGTATGCTTGGCGTGAGTCGGTCATTACCCTGGTTGTGCCTGGCCATAAGTGACCCCGTCTTGTTCCGCAATGCTTTGATCACTCTTTTTGCTAGTGTATTTATGTACCAGTTTTATTTCACACACAATTGTTCTCACTGCTTATATTACTTACCAGCACTGTAGGTGTCAGCCACCTGTCTGTTCATGTGTTGATTTTTTGTATTTTTCATGTACTTCCCCCCCCCCCCCCCCCCCCCCCCACAGACACACACACACTCCTTGTGTAATGCTCCTGTTGGGGCCTTTAAAGTTACAATAAATAATATATATATATATAAAAAAAAAGCTACCAGCAACATTGGAAGAATTTAGGAGCAACAAGTTTGAATTCCTGTGCCGACGCGACGCAACTTCACACATACCTTGAGCACATTATATAACATTCCCACCCGATCTGATCGGCATTCCTAATCAGTTTTATTTTCATATGTTCAGTGACAATGCAAGCCAGTTTTAGATACTCTACTTTTATAATATTACTTTTCCGTACTTCTCACTGCAACATTTTCATGGCGAGCATACTGTTCCCCAGATCACGAGAGCCGCACACAAGTAGCGAGCCTCAGTTTGGGCATCTAGGACGTAGTACGTAGCTGTTGTGCGTCTCGTACGCACTGCAAAATCTGCGTAAAACGATCCAAACTTCTTTCAGCAAGCGCTGTGACCCAAGGGGGTATCGGAGGTCGAGTGTGTTAGCGCACCGCAGCTCGTACGGCGAAAGGTCCCGCTGCCAGGGATCCCCACCCCCACCCGTTTCGATCTGTTGTGAGGCACAGACCCCAGGCTAGCAGTCGTACTGTAGTGGCTAATTTTTCTCATCTACAGCCTGAAACGGTGTCGCCAGAACCTAGACAGGCCGATCGCACGCTATTTAAAATAATGAACGTCTTATTTTGTTCCGCTGTGCCCAAAATGACGACAGTGCATGCGATTGAAAGGGTTCCCGGACATTTCATCGAACGCCGTTTCGTCGAACGCCGTTTCATCGAAAAAATGGACGTTTCATCGAACGCCGTTTCATCGAACGCCATTTTATCGAATCGCTGATGGCCATTTCATCGAATGTCTTTTATATAAAAAGTGTGAAAGATGCTCTTTTATGCACGGATCGAGTGCATTTTCGTGTCATTCACCCATTTCATCGTCAGGTTTTTTAATGTACAAACTTGTAGCTGTTCAAACTCGCACGAGATTTACAGAAAAATATCTGTGGTTACTTACGTCTCCCTGAAATTCTGTATAACCGGTCGTTTGCAGGACCGAATCATCTACTCGAGCAGTGTGCGTCGTTGTGCGAACACGTCGCCGTGCAAACGCAGTCTAACAATACCAAGCATATTATTTTGATGCAAGTAACCCATGAGGATATTTGTTCCGATTTTTACGTTTGTTTCGCATATTGTGCTTATCTATTCACCCCCTCTGTATTACCCGATGGGCCTTGAGGGTATTGTAACAATTAAATAAAACGTCGCACTGCCGGTAAGAGCGGACTCCAACTCGCGGAGGCCAGAAGGCGACTTAGGTTTTGCGCAGGCGCTACAACTTTAGCCCTGTGAGCTAAGGCCCTCACTGTGAGCCTCCTAGCCTGTCATGTCTTTCTATTGATACTTTTTTACTGCCCGAAGCTTGCATTAGCTAAAGCTGAAGTGCTATTTATAAAACTACAACGAAACATTTTTTTTTTTTTAGTTCTAAGACTCAATGAAGTCAAAAGTAAGTACGTCACTTCAAATTTTATTTGAAAACTTTCGGGGGTTTATGTGTTCGTGCGGCAGCCATTCACCGTTTAAGATGATGAGCAATTGCTCTCAAAAAGTCCCCCCCCCCCCCCCCAGCCATGCTCCGTCGGTTCTCATAAAAAAGGCGGACCTTCTCATGCTATGGCCTTCTTCTGGCGAGGAGGCTCTTGGGAACTCAACATCGCCTCCAGCTTGCCTTCTGTCAGTTGATGTTCTGCGGCGATGCAAGTCAAAAACTTCCAGAACCCGGGATGGGCACCTCCGACCACGTTCAGGAAGCGGGAATGCCACCCTGGCGTTCGATAAGACGGCGTTTGATAAAACGACGTTCGATGAAACGGCTTCGATGAAACGGTGCTCGATGAAACGGCGTTCGATGAAACGGCGTTCGATGAAACGGCGTTCGATGAAACGGCTTCGATGAAACGGCGTTCGATGAAACGGCGTTCGACGAAATGTCCGGTCCCAGATTGAAAGACCAGCGGACAGGCTACCACTCTTGCCTTCGAATCACTCGGGAGTTGGGCGACCTGCATTTTCGCCATGATCGAAGAACCAGAAAGAAGCGATGTCAAATCACATCGACACAGAATCACACCAAGCTTCATTGCTTGTGCCCTTCAGCTCTGCGCGCCGTCAGCCGTATCAAAACTAATCACAATTAATCAACGCCTGCCGCGTGCGTTCCGCCGCTCATACATACAACAACAAACAATCAGGGTGGTATGCTGCAGAAACTTACTTCCGCCAGTTTTAGCGAAATGCGGAGCTCAACCTGGCTCAACCCCTGCTCAACCGACGTTATTCAAGGTATTGAATTCGGCGTAAGGGTAGTGTGTTTGGGGTATGCGAAAAAGACTACGGTATTGACTATGGCGTACGCCGATATGACTACGGTATTGATTTTGGCGTACGCCATAAGCACTACCGTAGTCGAAGCGGAGGGGTAGTGAAATCGGCGTCCTACACCGGCAATCGCGAGCTCCCTCCCGACCGTTCTTTGGTGCGCGCCCACGCGATCCTCCACCTGGCGCGCGTCGTGTCGTTCGCGACGACGGTTGTTTTTTTTTGTGGAAGACGAAGCCACCCCCGAGATGAGTGAGTGCCCAGCATCCGGAGCCACATGTTTCTCGTGTGGCCGTGTGGGACACTTCGCAAATGTGTGTCGAAGCCGTCCGAGGCGCGACCGGGATCAACGTCAACTGGCCCTTCCTTCTGGGCGGCGGGCTTCTGCCCGCGGCTACTACGAGCGTCGACAAGCTGGTCCGACAGGCACCCCCGTGCAAGGCGTCGTCACGTTTTCGAATGACGACGACGAGTTGCGGCCCAGCGTCTACACAGTGGGGTCGCCCGGAGGTCGTCAGGAGCAACGACCCCGTCCCCAGCGCCGGAGCTTCACAGCCGATGTAGAGGTGAACGGTTTCCCTCTTTCCATACTCATCGACACCGGCGCTGAAGTTTCAATTCTGTCAGATGCGACTTTCAACCGCATTAATCGGAGCGGCCGCATCAAGTTGTCAAAGCCGCCGCGCACTTTGGTGCACTACCTGAAGGGTTCGATTCCAGTTTTGGGCTGCTTCCACGCGAACGTCGTGTTCAGGGATCGCTTCGCGACCATTCTTTTCTACGTTGTACGCAACGGTCGTTCCCTACTTGGAGTTGACGCGGTGCATGACCTCAAGATGATCTTGTCTGGCGTACCGCTAAAATGTTTTCACATCGACGCCGCTACTCTCGGTACAGCCGTCCCGGTACATTCAACCGAGGCTGAGGTCCCGCAGCCATCGTCAACGGCGGACTCCAGTCCGTCCACCCATTTTTCTGGTGCCTTTAGAACTTTGTCGTCGGCTGTGCCCACAGCCCAAGGTCCGTCGACATCTTCCAGTGATCTCTTCCCGTCGTCGGTGAGCGACTGTTCTAAACTTCCTCCCGGTTTTGAGGAGTTTGAAGATCTTTTTTCGTCAGAGTTGGGTCTGGTCGTAAACCAGACGCATACCATAACGGTCCGTCGTCATGTCCCGCCTGTTCAGGCGAAGCTACCTCGTTTACCGTTCACGCTGCGCGAGTCCGTAACGGCCGAGATCCAGAAACTCGAACGTCAGGGCGTGATCGAGCGCGTCAGCGTCTCCGAGTGGGTCTCGCCGATCGTAGTCGTAAAGAAGAAAGACGGCGGTATCCGCATGTGCGTTGATCTACGGGCTCCTAACCGCGGGTCGTGATCAACTCTTTTCCACTACCGCATATCGATGAACTTCTAAACTCGCTCAAAGGAGCATCTTGCTTTTCCAAACTCGACCTTGCGTCGGCTTACCATCAAGTGCGACTCGACCCCAAGAGTCGAGACCTTACAGCGTTCATTACGCATGAGGGTTTGTTTCGCTTCAAGCGAGTCTGCTTCGGCCTGGCCTCCGCGCCAGCCGCGTTCCAACAAGTAATGTCAAAGATCCTTAAGGACTGCCCCGGCGTACAGTTCTACTTAGACGACGTAATCGTCTACGGATCGACCCCTCAAGAGCATGACATACACCTGCGTGAAGTTCTCCGCCGGATCAAGTCCGCCGGCATGAAGCTGAACCGAAAGGCGGTTTTTCACGTTCCAACTTTGTCTTTTCTCGGTCATAGTCTATCCGCGGAAGGCGTAGCGCCCCTTCCGTCCAAGATAGAAGCCGTTCTAAACTTTCCTACACCGTCCGATCCAACGCAACTCAAGGCATTCCTTGGTTTAGTGGAATATTATGGCAAATTCATTCCACATTGCGCGACAGTAGTCGAACCGATGCGTCGTTTGTTGCGCAAAGGCAACTCTTTTTCTTGGACTCCTGGCGTCGAGAGCGCCTTCCAGGAAGTCAAGACAGCTCTCCAGAAAGCACCCATCCTAACGATGTTCGACCCGACGTTGCCGGTCATCGTGTCGACCGATGCTTCGAACTACGGCCTTGGAGCAGTTCTGCAACAACAGCACGGGCAGAAGCTCAAGACCGTGGCCTTTGCAAGCCGTTCCTTGACGGACACCGAGCGAAGGTACTCCGTGGGAGAACAGGAGGCCCTGGCGATCCTGTGGTCGTGCGAGAAGTGGCATACCTACCTATGGGGAAGACAATTCACCATCCGCACCGACCATCGCGCACTCGTCACCCTTTGTCTACGCAGGGCACCGGAGTCCGACCGCTACGTATCAGCCGTTGGACAGCTCGTTTATTCAGCTACAACTTCATCATGGAGTATCGCAAGGGAGCTGACAACACCGTTGCAGACGCACTGTCCCGTCTGCCCGTCAAGGACACCGAAAATGGCACGAATTTTCCTGAAGAAGTGGTTTCCATCGTCTGCGCCTCACTAAACCAGCGCGACTTCCAAGACGCAACAGCTCGTGACCCCATACTACCGAAGGTCATGGAGTACATCTCGTCAACATGGCCAGCTGAAGACAAGCTGCCTCCAGGGTTCAAGCCCTACTTCGCAGTCCGAGAACAGCTGTCCCAGGTGGATGGACTGCTGTTTAATGCCGAAAAGATTGTCGTGCCGACCAGTCTACGTGACCAGGTCATCGAGATAGCGCACGAAACGCATCAAGGGATCACGAGGACCACAGGCATCATCAAAGAACTCTACTGGTGGCCTCAAGTATCTCTCCACATCAGGCAATATGTCCAACATTGCAACATCTGTCAGTTTACGGACAAACCTGCGAAGACATTCCGAGCACCCTTACAGCCAGTCGATTTTCCATCTCGTCCTTGGACGAAGTTAGGTATGGACATCGTTGGTCCGTTCGAACGCGCACCGCGCAACGAACGTTTCTTCGTAACGCTTGTGGACTACCACAGCAAGTGGCCAGAGGTCATGAGTGTCCACAACGTCCCGACTGCGTCTGTGATAGACTTTCTAAAGACTGTTTTCGCACGAGAGGGGTTGCCGGAAGAAATAGTCACTGACAACGGCCCCCAGTTCATCTCCAGGGAATTTACAGAATTTCTCAAGAGTCAGGGTATTCGTCATCTCAGGTCATCCCTGTACCATCCTCAAGCGAATGGACAGGTGAAACGCTTCAACCGCGTCTTGAAGTCCACCATTCAGTTGGCTGTCGTACAGCAACGCAACCTCCGAGACGCCGTCACGTAATACTTGGGAGTGTACCGTGCCACTCGTCATGCTGCGACAGGAGAGACTTCTGCGTTCTTGCTTCACGGCAGGAACCATCGCAACCGTCTTCATCTCTTGGGGCGTCCAGTCCCCAACCCACAAGTCCCAAGATCTATAGTCCAAGAAAGGCTTCCACAAACAATCAAGAAATATCAAGAACGAATGAAGATATACTCAGACAGAAGACGTGCTGTCAAGCGACCGACATTCATTCCTGGACAGACCGTCAAGGTCAACAAACCTCGTCACAGAGGAAAGTTACAGATGAAGTATGCTGCTCCCCAGAAGATCCAAGACCAAGTGGGTCCAGCTACATACCGGCTGGACGATGGATCCATTTAGCATGCTTCGAAGTTAACGCACAAAACTCTCCAACCTTCATCGACAAGAACGTCTTGGTTCCGGGAAGATTTGTTCCCCCCGGACCCCCCTTTTTTCCCTGCAGTTGTTCCGCCTGCAGTCCGGCCGGCTCTCCCAGAGCCGCCTGTTCCTGTTCTTGGTCCGGCCAGCCCGGACACCACCAATCCAGACCCTGATGGTCAACGTCCTGACTCTGGCCTGAGTCCCGAGGTCCCTCCTCCTTTTCCTGAGGATCCTGTTCCAGCTGGGAGTCCCCTCCCCGAGGGTTTTGCAGAGGTGCAACCTGTGCCCGAGAAGAATGCTCAGTCCCCTGAGCAGAGCCTGACTCCTGGGACGTCGCCAGACAGCAGCTGGTCGGAAGCCAGCTGGTCCTCCAGCCGCACAGAGACGGCTGCCGAGGGTGCAGCTTCCGGCACCTCCTTCGAAGGTGCACCAGAACCGGTACCAGTGCCGTCCCCAGTGAGAGTGCCATCGGCATCAGGCAGTGAGCCAACACCCCCGTTGGATCCTCCAGAAACCCAGGGCCAGGGTCCCGACACATCCACTCCCCTACAAGAGAGTCGCCCACGTCGAACTCGGCGACTGCCAGGACGCTTTAAAGCCTATGTGATGACTCTGAAGGACCTTTTAATTTAAGTTCAATAAGTGCATACAGGAACCAATGAACATTAACCAGAACCAACCTCAGTGAATTTTTTTTCGTGTGTGTGGTGACAGACATTTCAGAAGACAACTACTTCGAGTGCTACTACATGTCCATGAACATTTTTTTTTTTATGAAAAGTTTTCGCTTTTATTTCCTGCAGCATGCAGTAAGAATTGTATAACTCGCTACTCGCCCAGTGTCCTGCCTTAATTTTTTTTTTTCCTTTGCCAAACGTCTTGCCCAATTTTCATTTTTGCCCTAAGGTTTCATTCAGCCTTACGAGATGTCATATGTTTTACACTGCATTTGTCGCGTCGCTTACTCGCCATTATCGTAATTGTCAAACTATGCATTGCATTTTTCCATTTTTGTCTCCATTTAACACTTTCACTGATACCGTCAGTCAGTTCAGTCTTTTCTTTCCCCTGTGACGCTTGCTTTTGTCTCAGAGACTATAGCTGCTTTTGTACAGACAGCCTTCCCATTTTTTCCTAAGAGAGGGAAGGATAGGTATTTATTTTTTTTAAGGAAAGGAAAGTGTGGTATTTAAATTTTCCATTTTAGTCATTGCCACACTAACCAGATGGCGCCACTAACTGCCACACTAATACCCGTGGCCAGGCGGCGTTAGTATACACCCATCGGGCCGTGCCCCCGGGTTGTTTCCCCCTAAATAAAGAGTACATGTTTGGACCCAGACGCTAGTGGACGTGTCCTCTTTCCTCCGGGCGTTCCCGCCCTTGGGCCCTGCCAGCGCCCGCCGCATCGCCTCGCTTCGGCATGTGAGACTGCATCCCTTTTTAGCAGGCCGCCTCGGCCCTGCGTTCTTTTTTATTTCACGGGTGACCGACTTTAGTTACTACAACAACCATCCTGCGCATGAAGTCCTCGGGGTCTATATCTATACCGGGAACCTCCACAACCGTGTTTCCGTTGCCCGTACTCACTTTAGAAACCATCTCCAGCAAAGAAATCCCACCGCCGGCGAGCCCGCTCGGTTAGGGCTGGCGGCCCTCGGCTGCGCTCCGGACTTAATTCCGCAAATCATGGGTCGATTTCAAAAACGCGATTTTCACGGGTGCCTCTCGTCACCGCCAAGCGATTAACACCAAAATCAATGGGATGGAAGCTAATTAGGCACACAATTAAGCTCAGCAAAGGGGGAACCGTTTTGAAAGACGTCCGCTCTCCTCGGCTGCTCGCAGCGCCCCCTAATGTTCGCATAAAATTGTTTGAAGATGACTGCGCCCTATATTCAGAAATGAGATCACTAGTGGTGCAAACCTATCGATAGTACTATCGATAGTCGCCGGAAATCCGGCTATCGATTGTGAAAAAAAAAGCAGCCGATAGTACTATTGATGGTCGGCTATCGAGAAATTATCGTTAATCGACTATCGGAAAACTATCGATAGTTAACTATTGTAAACCAATCGATCGTTCTGTCGACGGTTTACTGCCCATAGTTTTGCGACGCTAGTAGTTCGCGTCGCTCCCTCTTCTCTTTTGCTCGCTTTACTTTTCCAAATGGGACACCAACTAGCCCAAGCATTTACCATCCCAACTTTGGTTCAGCTTTCAGTGATGACGAAGACGGTAGTTCGGGCGAAGAAAGGAGGAAGGGGGGCGAGCGGCGGTGCGGCAACTGTGCTCGCTCCGCACGCAAATACTACTACACACTAGAGGTGCAAATCTATCGATAGTACTATCGTGAGTAGAACCATAAGAATATTACAAGATAAATATATGACTTTTTCCGAAACGACAAACGCCCGATTCAGGCACTCAAAAACAATCATCAAATGTCACTCCGATGTAGATACTTTTAAATATTCTTTTTTCGCGCACTGTGTCCGATTGGAACAACCTGTCTAGAAATATAGTTGAATGTGCCAGTCTTTCCACATTTCTGGAGCAACTCCTACCAACTGTATAAATTTGTTAATTTTTATAATCGGCGCTTCACTGTCAAAGCTACCTTTGCGTCAAATTTGTCACCTTTTACTGGACAGTCTTCTTCGTGTATTGTAAATGCCGTGCTGCTTTTTATGTGAGTAGCTGCCGAAAAACTGCCGCCCATTGTAGCTCAGTTTTTTTTTTTATTGTTGTGGCAGGGAATTACACTTACATTGAAATTTTCTCTTGCATCTAGTGCTTCAACATTGTTCCACTTCTAATATATTTCATGTTTGGAATAATAGTCTTGATAAAAATATATATAAAAATAAACAAATAAAGAACTCAGTTTGAGTTCTTGAGATACAATTGTGTGACTCGGTGATATTGTCACGGATGGATGCGAAGAGACGATGAATGAGGAACTGAATATAGAAGTTTAATCACCTAGCTTTTGCCAGAAACAAAAGAAAGAAGGAGCGTCGCGAGAGCAGGCGCGAGAGCTGACGGCGGCAACAGCGAGCGAAGATATGTCGGCGTTACTGCTGGCTACTGCTGGCTAGTGCGAATGGATGAATGGGCAAGACCGCGTTCGACTCCTTATCTACAATGTAGCGCGTTCGATGTTGAGGACGGAAGAGATAGTGCGACCGACTCCGAGCTTAGGTGAAAACGTTCTGTTTAATCCCCGCGCCGTTAGGCTCAGGACACTGGACATTTTGGCTGCTAAATGCTACACTTGGTATCTCGAAAATTCGACCTAGAATGTTCTTAAGTAAGCTACGGCGAGGCTGGCTAGGCAAGATCATTCAGGACTCCTCACCCTTACAGCTCGGGTAATAGAAAACAAGAATCTTGTAGTTTTACGAAAAAGAATTCCTTCTCGGTCATGCACGCGGCATTACTCCCCCTTTTAAAAGTGCATCGCCCCGATGCAACCTTAAAAAAATGAACAAAATAACAGCAAACAGTAAACGGCGTGGTCGTCTGAACCATAAATAGTCTTCCGTTCTATCGATCATTAAACTGAGCAAGACGCATGAGGTGCACCACCTCAGATCGCTGCTGGTGGCGTCATTTTTTGCAGTAATGAAGATGTGTCTTCTGAGATGGAGGCGTTTGATGCTGAGTCTGGAACTTCCTTGACGTTGGCTACGGCTATGTCTTTTGGCAGGTGCTGCGACTCTTTTCGGAAGTTCGTCACAAGAGCCATGGTGCGTCTCTTCTTGAGCACCGTTACGCCATTGGCAATGTCGATTCCTTTATTTATTTCCCAGGAGCAGTTGAACGTTTCCTTCTAACAGAGCTCCACCAGTCATAACTGCTGCGATGCCGACCGGCATAAAGACACTCGTCAGCGGCGGCAGGTTCACGTGGTCGGCAAGCACTTGTACTGCGGCTGACATCACATAGTGATCTTCTAACGGAGGTATAGGTTCTTGCAACGTCAACCTGTTCGCTCCAAGGTCGATCATGACTCCGTATTTACGGAGAAAGTTAATGCCCAGTATGGGGAGGCTTTTCGAGCAGTCTTTAAAAACGACGAAGTTCACAGGATAGCTTTCACTCAATTCGTGAGCGGTGCACCTTCCCAATGGGGCCATTTCACGGCGTCGCCACTTTCCGAAGACGGCGAGAGTGCTTCCCACTCAAAACAGAATAATTAGTTCCGGTGTCGATAAGTGCCGTCGCGTCGTGGCCGTCGATGGTAACGTCGAGGTTATTCCACACCATCGCAGAAGCGTCGTTCTGACGCCTCTCATCGCTACTGTAGGAGCCTTCCGACCTTTGTGGAGTATATTTGCGTCGTTCGTCCTCGGCAATATCACCTCCTGATATTGCCGCACTTAGTTTTCCCAGCGAGGCAGGGTGGACCGGCTTTCCTGGCGGGATCTACGAAGGGGCGATGCAGGCCGTCGCTGTGAAAGCAAGCGATATTCGCGGCGGGGTCTGCTCAGCAGATGTCGAGCGGCGTAGGAGTTCTCGATTTCCTGAGGTCACTCCCCAGGGCGTCGTCGAGGGTCACTGGGCGAAAACCCTCGGAAGTCTAGCTGGCGGTACGTCCATCGTCACTGAACGTGGCCCGCTTTCCCGCAGTGATACCAGAACGAGCGTCGGTCGGCCGTTCTCCACACGTCGGTTTTTCTGTGTGCAGATTGTTCCGGGCTGACGTAATGAACCCGTTTTTCTTAACGTTGGGAGCACTGTGGTGCTGGAGGCTTATAGCGTGAGGGCGCAACATACGGGCAAGCAAGTGGCGGTGGTCGGCGGGCCATTGCGGTGTAGGTCGGCGTCGGTTCCTCGGTGGCTGTAACGTCGACGGGAGCCTGCGGCTGGAAGTCTCGATGTACTTCTTCTCGAACAACCTCGGCGATCGACAGCGAGGCCGAGCGTTCGGCAGCAGGAAGCAGCTTGAGCTCCTCCCGGACGATGTCGCGGATTATCTCGCGGATGCCCGGGATGCTGGTGCCGATGACGCAGATAGACGGCGTGGGGCCAGCAACACCGAGAAGTCGCAGTAGTGACTGGCTCCCGCAGCGAGGGCGCACTCGATGTTTCACACCTCCGTCACAAAAGCCTCAACGATCGCAAGTGTGTCATTCCATACCGGATCATGTCTGGCATACTGTAGGACAGAGGTCTGAAAAACGCGGCCCGCGGGCCGCATGTGAGCCACGATTCTCTGGGACACGGCCAGCAAGCGGCCCGCGGCTGAGAGCCGCCGTTCCCATGCCAGCTCTACAAGCGCTGTATATTATAGTTTTAAGTCGTCGATTCACTTTTGCTCGAAAAGAAGCCGTGCTCATAAAACATGTTCGCAAATTTTTGACTATTGCTTTGTTTTGGACTGAGTATGGCATCGTCTAAATATTTGCTCCTTTTTCTCACGTAAATCAACCGCAACGGCAATACCACGACTAGGTTACAAGCGCGAGCTCTTTGCTCAAGAAAACACCTCAATTGCTCGAACTGTCGCTCAACTGGAGCGACTTCCAAAACAAAAGCTATGAAATCGGGCTTTTAGCTGCAAACATTACCTTGAAGATAAGTATATTCTTATAATGTTGCTATAAAAAATCGTCCAGCAATAAAAAAAGCTACCGCATGAAGTTATATTTTTTCTATGCCTGTTGAACCTAGTGAATTGTGCGACCGGGTGCGGACAGTGTGCTTGCTCTTTTAAAAACGGCCACTACGTTGGTGTTTTAAACATAGTTATAACATCAGATGTGGGCTCAAATTAGTCGTATCTGCAAATGAAAACCAAAGTTGGCAGAACTGTGAGCTTACGAAAAGCAGAGCACAAGGTTCCTTCTCTATAACATCTCTTGGGTGTCGTTGGGACAGTCAATTGCTTAGCTACCATTTGCAGTATTTTTTTTATAATGATGTTTTAGAGTCCGTGATATTTCGTAATATTTGTAATTCGAAGATATTGGTGATATTTTTTTATCTTTATGAGTCGGCGATATTTTGTGATATGTGCAATTCTGATTTTGGTGATATCAAAAATATTGTTCATGATGAAAGCCGGAGGTTATATGAGGGGTCGCGACATTTGTTTCATATTGATAAGATCTGTGAGATAAGTAGCGGTGACTTTTGAGTCTTGACAAGCTTTGTGACATGACTGGTGGTGACTTTTGGATCTTGAAAAAATTTTTCGTATTGCCGTGCGCCTTTGTACCCGAGTTGGCAGCACGTTTGGCTCACACGCAGTCGTCTGGGGCTCGATGTTAGGCACGGCGTGTCGTTTTATTTTTCTTTATGAAAGTAGAAGATTCGAGAGGGTTCGAGAAATATTGTTCAGAACGTAGTTCGAGAAGGGTCGAGGAAGAATATTATAGGCTCCAGTGGAAGGCTTATAAGAAAATGCGCCGCGCCGTACAAGTCAGTCTCGCTTTTGCGCTTGATAGTGCTACTCTACCGACCTTCGACGCCTGCAACGATACATCTCTGTATTTTTTTTTTTCGGCACAAATTCTCCAATGTAAACTAATAGTTTCTATTCATTCGTCACTTCATCATCTGTCAATCGTGACATTTTGGTGGATGTGCGGAACAGGGTTTGCCCATGTTTAACACCCCTCCGAGGACTCGTCAGCGAAGTCCTATCCCAAGCCCGGCCAGAAGACCTCCCTTCGAATAACGCGAGACTCGTGGTACCCGTCGCATTCAGGGACTGCACCCGGAGTTTGCTCAACTACAAAAAAAATCGAAGAAAGTCCAGTCGACCATGAACAGCCAATCCTTGCAAACTCCGGTGACCCCTTCCGTCGTTTTTCTGCCTGTCGCTCCCCGTACGCCGACACCCTGTAACGGCGAAGTCCATGAAGACGCGGAAAATTGGCTTCGGCACAACGAACGCGTGGCATGCCACTACGGATGGACAGCTAAGCAGTGACTGCAAAATCTATACCTTTTTTTATAGAGGGAACTGCGAGTCACTGGTTTGAGAACCAACAGGCTTTCCTTACGTCCTGGGATACCTGCAAGGCCGAACTCAGCAGGACTTTCACAAACCAGCAAGGACGACAGCGAGCGGAAGACCTCCGGCAAACAAGGTGTCAAGGCCCCAACGAAACGGTAACGGGCTTCATTGAAGACGTTCTCCGCCGGAGCAGCCGCGCCGACCCTCAGGCCACCGAGGAGAAGACGCTGCGCGTCCTGATGCGAGGCGTGAAGAGCGACATCTTCGGCGGCCTTTCTCGCAACCCACCAATTACTGTCTACGAATTCATTGCCGGAGAATGAACATCGAGCGTGCACTGTCGGTCCGAGCCAGCCACTACAGCCGGCTCACCGGCACGCCTGTTGCTTCGACTCCAGGATCTCCCCGATTCGACCAGGGTGGTATCGGCGCTAACAACCTTTGAGACATTGTCTGCGACGTCATCCGGAAAGAGCTCCGGAAAATTCTACCCGCTGCTGATCGCCTCGCCTCGATTTCAATCGCCGAAATTGTCCGATAGGAGGATCAACGAGCCTTCCAGCCAAAAGCTCCCGTCATCGTGGCAGCACCGGAAGAGTCCACTGTCAGCTACGTGGCCATGGCCCGACGACCACCGCCAGGTGGTCACCGTTATCAGGTGCCACCTCGACGTGAGGTTCCAGCACCCCAGCACAGCCCACGCAACGAAGAGCGGGCCCAGCACACCCGCCCGAAGCCATCCGCGTCGAGGAAGACCGATGTGTGGCGCAAAGCTGACGAACGTATTGTTTGCTACCACTGTGGAGAAGCCGACCACATTTGCCAACGGTGCCCCCGCTAGAGAGGTCTGCGGGGGTTCGCGCCTAATGAGGGGCCAAAGAACATCGAGGAATACCTGTGTCGATCGCCGCTCCCGTTGCCGGCTGGACCTCTAGGATTCCGTTCCCTGGCCACGCGACATCCGGGGTCAACTCTTGGCCACTCCTGCCGACAGAGTTTGTCCCCCGTGCCTCGCCGGGTAAACTAAGCGGGGCAACCCTGGAAGGTGGAGTTGCTGTTCGCCGACGAAGACAAGATGTTCCAAGAATGCCGGAGGGCTCCCCCTCTAGCGGCGAAACGCCTCCGAACGACGCTCCCGGAAGGGTGCCCAACCTTAACATAGTCATTGACGGCCATGACGCGTCGGCACTCGTGGATACCGGGGCGGACTACTCCGCCTTAAGTTGGAGGCGATTTCGACCCCGTGACGATTCCGTGGGATCGACCACGAATTCGAGCAGCTGGTTGGCACCTCATAACACCTGTCGGGAGGTGCACTCCTGGGGTCAAAACCCAGAGTGAAACCTGCCCGGTGAACTACGTCGTTTTTCAGGAGTGTGTCTAGGGACGTTATTTTAGGTATGGAGTTCTTGTGCTGCGAATACCGCGCCGTCATCGACCTGGAGCGAACAGGTTGACGCTAGAAAAACCTGCCCTACCGCCGGATGAATCCAGAGCGACGTCACCGCGACTCCAAGTCCTCGCCGACCGTGTAAACCTGCCACCTCGATCATCTGTTTTTGTTCCCGTCGGGACCGATGAAGCTTCCTCCGTCGAAGTTCTGCTTGAGGGAAGCGTCCAGTTGCTTCTATGAAAAGGAATCGGCATCGCAAGAGGTGTATTGAAGCTTCAGGACGGGTGTGTTATGGTCCTCATTACAAACGTTCGGCAAGAGCTGCAACACCTTATGAAAGTTTCCGCCGTGGGACACATCGAGGAACTCTGGGACACAGCAGTGATAACTGCGATCTCGGAAGACCTTCCCTCATCGCAACACCAAAGAACGCTGCCGTAGCCACTTGGTATTGATCCGAAGCTTCCTGCTAATGAACGACATCTGCTTGAGCTTCTCGGCGAATTCAGCGAGCGCTTCGCCCCGTCCTCAGGGGTTCGACAAGCGACGGTTGCGAAGCACCAGATTGTCACCGCCGACGACGCCTTCCTTGTTCAACTGCAGCTGTATCGAGTTCCTTTGAAAGAGAGACAGTTTATTCAACAGAAAGTTCAGGATATGTTTGACGACGACATCATCCAACCCTCAAGCAGTTTTTGGGACTCTCCAGTTGTGCTCGTAAAAACGAAGGACGGAACTCTATGGTTCTGCGTGGACTATCGTCGACTAAACGCAGTGACCAAAAAAGACATGTATCGGCTTCCCCGCATCGACGACATATTGAACCGGCTCCGCCACTCCTGATATTTTTAGTCGATGAACCTGAAGAGTTTGTACTGGCAGGCTCAAGTCGACGAACGGGACCGCGAGAAAGCTGTTTGTTTAAAAGAAAACTGTTTTCTGTTAAAACGTTCTACGATTTGCAAAAATTGATCAGTTAGTAAGCTGGATAACATCATACCTGTACAATAGATCACAATATGTACATTTCTGTGATGAGTATTCTGGCCTTCTTCCTGTAACGTCCGGGGTACCTGAGGGCTCGGTTCCTGGGCCTCTTTCATTTTTTAAATTTTTATAAATGTCATTGTTTAAGATAGTGAAGTACTAGTTAAATTATTTTCCGATGACTGTGTTATTTATTCTGAGGTAACATCAACCCAACATCAGATGGCTCTTAATGAATCCTTGGCAAAAATTCAAGAATGGTGGATAAACGGAAATGCAGGTAAACTACGCTAAAACAGTACAAAAGACAGTAACCTGAGAAAAAATTCTTTTAAGTATAATTATTCATTTAATTGGAGGGACTCCCATTAATTGAATAATTATACTTAAAAGGATTTTTTGCTATGTCGAGCAATATAAATATGGGGTGGTTCAAGTCACAAGGCTCGATCTAAAATGGACCATAAAAATTGACGCCTGCACATAGCCATCTAAACTTTTCGTCGAAGGTGTAATTCACAGGTCGGTTTTCTTGTAAAATTACAAAGCGTAGCTCTCTTTCTGTAAAAAATAAGGCCAAGGAACTTGCCAGGGTCTACTACGGGCAGCAACGCAGACGACAGGGGTCCAGCAGAGGAGTGTTTGGCGTTCGTATTGATAGATGGCGCTACCTCCTTATCGCGACGGTTCGCGACCACCGTGGTTTATAAAATGAATATAATCCTTTTGAAATGTATCTTCGGTTAAAAAATAAATGCGAACAATAAAAGCAAAACTTAAAGTAAAAAAAACGCGTCTGCATAATGGCGGCGCTTTTGCTGCCAACGGATTTCGTCTGCGGGTCGTCTGCTTTCTTTCGCTGGTCGGCTGCACCTGCAGACGCTGCTCCCGACGCCATCTATCAACACAAACGCCAAACGCACCCCGCTACTGGACTTAGTCGTCTGGGTCGCCGCCCGCCGTTGTCCCTGGCAAGTTTCTTGGCCCTATTTTTTACTAAAACAGAACTACACTTTGTAATTTTACAAGAAAAACCGACCTGTAAAATGCACCTTTGACGAAAAGTTTAGATGGCTACGTGCAGGCGTCGATTTTTACGGTTCATTTTAGATCGAGCCTGGTGACTTCAACCACCCTATACATCGGAGTAACAATAACGGGCAAATTAAACTGGAATCAGCATATGGATGATGTTGTTACAGGGCAAGGGGTAAACTTTTCACGCTTAGACATAGCTTAAAAACTGCTGAAAGGTAAAACAAAAAGCATAGTATACACAATAAGGCCCATGCTGGAATGTGCTAGTATAGTCTGGTATCCTCATACTGAGGAGGGAATTAATAAACTTGAATGTGTACGAAGACTTGCTGGGCAATTTATAATTAAT
Source organism: Ixodes scapularis (assembly GCF_016920785.2). NCBI lineage: Eukaryota > Metazoa > Arthropoda > Arachnida > Ixodida > Ixodidae > Ixodes > Ixodes scapularis. Next base: position 49,197,950 of record NW_024609868.1, on the reverse strand, counting down.
AATTTTAGATATAATATTTCTGCATCAAGTTTACCTGTAGAGGCTAGCATACAACCGTTGGATTGCATACAAATTACGCAATTATACGCCCTTATTAACAAGCTATTAAATGTTAACAGTGAGAGACATATCACTTTTTTATCAACAGGTTCATCTAGACTCAATTACTCAAGAGCTATCAAGCAATACAGATATAAGCATGATGTAATCCAGTAATGATTTTTTTCCTTGGGCAGTTGAAGAATGGAATTCGTTAACAAGCATAGTAGTAACCCTTGCGTCACAATCGACGTTTTTTTTTATACAACTAATTCCAGCGCAATTTGTTCTTGAGTGCAATTTTTTACTTTTAAAATTGTATATAATATGTACACCCACGCCTGCTACGGCTCGCGTATGCGTGCCACAGAATCCTTTGAATAAATAAATAAATAAAACCGCTTTCGCCATGCCGGACAGATTGTACGAGTTCATAGTGAATATTTTTGAACGTTGTACAGAACCAGCCACCTTCCAGCATGTGTCGGACACCGTGCTATAGCAGGTCTTCAATGGCAGAGCTGCCTCCTTTACCTCGATGGCGTCATCGTATTTTCAATGAATTTCGGGCTGCGATTCATGCCATAAAAACCCCGGAACTGACGCTCAAGCCATCAGAGTGTCATTTCGGCTATGGCGAACTTAAGTTCCTGGGCCACGTTGTGAGCAACGAAGGTATTCACCCTGATTCCGAGAAGACGCGCGCCGTGGCCGAATTTTCACCGCCGTCCGACAAGAAGGCCGTGCGAAGATTTCTTGGACTTCGTGCATACTATAGGCAGTTTGATGGAGATTTGGTAAAGCTATCCGCGCCGCTCAGACATCTTACGGAGGACGCCATAAAGTTCGAGTAGACAAAAGAGGAGCAACTAACCTTCAACAAGCTCAAGCGAACACTTCAGACGCCTCCCATCCGCGGACATTTCGACCAATCTGCGGAGACCAAAATTCAGACGGACGCTAGTAATACGGGACTCAGAGCTGTGCTAGTCCAACTGCAAGAGGTTAGAGAGCGAGTAATCGCCTATGCCAGTCGGACACTGTCAAAGGCCGAGAGAAATTACGCGACGACCGAGAAGGAATGCCTTACCGTCGTCTGGACGACAACTAAGTTCCGCCGTACCCCGTTCCAAGTGGTCAGAGACCACCGTTCGCTTTATTAATCGCCAATATTAAAGAGCCGTCAGGACGCCTCACTCGCTGGAGCTTCCGATTGAAAAAATTCGACATCACTGTCGTGTATGGGTCCAGCCGCAAGCACATTGACGCCGATTGTCTCTCGAGAGCCCCGGCCAAGTCAACTCCCGCTAGTACTGCTGACGACGACGACGAGGTTTTTATCGGTGCCGTTAACATGAGTGGCATGGCAGCACATCTAGCGGGGCGACCCTCAACTCCGCGGGCTGATTGACGACTTGGGGGGACGAGGAGGCACAGTCCCCAGTATCTTTTCCAGAATCCTTCCAACCTAGGATTCGCGAGAAGTATTACTAGCCCAAACTCCCGAAGACAGTCAATTCTACGTCTGATCATGCCATGACTGTCAACGACGCAAGAGACCGCGGACCAAGCCGGCGGCCTCCAGCAGCCAATTCCACCTCCGACCACACTGTTCCAGCAGATCGGAATGAATTTGCTTGGACCATTCACTCCGTTGACTCAAGGCAACCGGTGAATAATCGTGGTAACCGATTACCTCACACGATACGCTGAGACAAAAGCCCTTCCGGCGGGAACTGCCGTGGAATTCGCCCAGTTCTTCATCGAGTGCATTGTCCTTCGGCACAGTGTCTTCGAGGTACGGATCACTATACTCCGCGACAACTTTTCTTGGCATTTCTGGGGAGAGCGCTCAAAATGAGAGAGGGAAGGCGTGCCTGTACGTTCCACTGCATTGCCAAGAAAAGTTGTCGAGGAGTATAACCGAGGATCATTGTTCATGGCACACCTAACCCAAGAAATCCTTCGGCTCAGTCACACCAGCCACCGTCGTATTACTGTGAGCCCCCGCAGACCAACTGGCTGACGGAGCGGCTCAACTTGACAATCCGCAACAGGATCTCACAATATACGTCGACGTATAAGCAGAAGACGTGGAACGAGGTGTTACCACACGTCACGTTCGCCTACAACACGGCGATTCAAAACAGATTTGGAGTTGCACCTTTCCAGCTTGTATACGTGGTCAGAAGGTAACGACCCTGCTCGACGCGATGCTGCCCCACGAGACAGCGACGATGGTATCGACGACGCCCTTGCTCAACGGGCCGGAAAAGTCCACCAGCTCGCCCGACTCCGGATTCAAAACAAGCTACGCGTCGACGCAGGCCGCTACAACCTTCGTCACCAGGACGTCTACTTCCAGCCCGGAGACAGGGTGTGTGTGTAGACGCCCATACGTCACCGCGGCCTCAACGAGTAACTATTGAAACGGTACTTTGGACCATATATGCAAGGTACTTCGTCGCCTCGGAAACCTCAGCTACGAAGTGGTGTTCGACAGAACTCAAGCATCATCACGACGCAGACCGCGACCCGAGGTGGTTCACGTCTTCCGACTCAAGCCTTTTTGCACTCGATACGACTGTGGACGTTTTGTATTCCAGACGACCTTTAGTTTACCGTTCTTTTGATTTGCCTTGTTTTGTTCTTGTTGGATCGGAGCGACGCGCTTTTTAGAGGGGAAGAATAATGCCGCGCGTTTACGTAGCCGAGTCAGCAGCGCGTTTGGCTCACACGCAGGTGGCTCGGTTTCGATTCCCAGCTTTGCCTGTTCTTTTATCTTTCTGTATGAAAGTAGAAGATTCGAGAACGTTGGATAACCGTCCAGCCTATTCATGTTCAGAATATGAAGTTCTAGAAGGATCGAGGGAGAATATTATAGGCTCCTAGTAAAGGCTTAAAAGAAGCTGCGGCGGGTTGTGCACGTCAGTCTCGCTCTTGCGCTCGATCGTGATACTCTACCGACCTTCGACGCCTGAGACGTTACTTCTTTGTATTCCTTGTTTTGCAGAAGTTCGCCAAATTAAACGTTTAGTTTCTGTTCATTCTTCGCCTCATCATCTGTTATCTGTCATTTCTGCGCAAGTTCGCCAAATGAAACGTTTAGTTTCTGATCCTTCCTCGCCTTATCATCTGTCATTCGTGACAATACGAGTGTGAATGAATTCTTAAAATTTTTTTGTGAACGTGATATGATATTGAGTGACTTGTGTCCAAAATGGCGACCTGTGCTTTCGAGTGTTAAATGCGCATTATCAAAACTTACTATAATTCGTTGCACCACAAGAAGGTAGGGCGAGGGTAAGATATGCCGGGGAAGAAGAAGCAGACGGAACACTAAAAAGAGTAAGATGTTTTCCCCTCTCTTCTCCAGCGTTCCGTCCGCTTCCTCCTCTCCGGCTCGTCTTACCCTCGCCCTAACTTCTTGAGTTGTAACAGACTATAGTGCACAGTTTACCAAAAAGCAGCCCGAACGGGATACTAAAACTTCCAATAGATAGATTTGGCAGAACCAGCCTACGCACCATTGCCACGTCAACCGACCATGCATACACCGTCATGATTACATATACAACTCAACTTGCCATTACGTAAGGTGTTTTACATTAATCAATTATAATGCATTTGTTATCTCGTGTGAATCGCTATTTTTATATGGCTGTTTTTCTTCGCACTAACAATTATATTATTCAGAGATTTTATGAATTCGAAACTCATCTTTTTGAAGATACCCAGTTCTTGCTTGTGGCCTCTAAATTCGAGGTTGCTCTCAAAGGTTGTCGACGTTTCATGTTTCGTCATAATGCTATACGACGCATCATGTCACACTGGTTATGATCCAACTTGCCCCTTCTTAAGTAAACAAGAATATTCATTAAAACCAATCTAAGACGTCTAAGGGCCTTTAATCAAGTAGTCTACTCTATGTGAAATGCAAAAAGTACGGTGACAGAAACACTGTCCAACGCAGGTTACTTGAATAAAAAAATTAAACGGTGCGAAGTGCATGCGTGGATGCTAAAATACTACTACATATAGTATTTTAGAGAAAAATGTTCAAAGTGGATGTGACGCGGTGCGTACATAGCTCGGCAAATTCATTCATGAACTCGCTCATTCACCTTCATTCACATTCACGGCGTGAATCTGAATGGCCCTGTATGAATTCTTAAAATTGAAAAAAAATCATGATGTGATGGTGAATGACTTTGTGAATTTGAATGAATTCGTGATGTGATGGTGAATGACTTCGTGAATTTGAATGAATTCGTGATGTGATGGTGAATGAAGTCGTGATGTGATGGTGAATGACTTCGTGAATTTGAATGAACTCATGATGAGTTGTGATTGTGAATGACTTGATGAAGTGAAGAATTCATTGTGATGTGAATGACTCAATGAACTCGTGACGTGATGGTGAATGGCTGGTGAACAAAATGAATATGTGATGTGAGTGGCTTGTGAACTTGATAAGTTTGTGATGGGAAGTAATAGCGTAAACTTAATTCTCGACGTGATAGTGAGTACGGTTATGAATTCAGAATAGGCGGAAAACATGTTACGCAGGTGCTTGCTTGCTTGCTGGTCGTTTTCATCCTTCACCGCAAACGACAGGGACCCATTTGACTTTAGCGGTTTGGGCATCAGCCTCGCTGCGTAGCCGTGCGCGCCTCAGCGCGGTGGCCCTTTGTCGAGTCAGTTCCTGGTTTTAAGTGGCTTACACAAAAAGGCGCCACAGTCCTATTCCGCAAGAACAGCGAACTCGTGAAGGGCTACCAGCCGTAAAGTCGAATTTAGTCAGGATGAACCTGAATGACTTCGTGAGTCATGCGTAATTCATGATGTGATGGTGAATTCCAGTGAATTCGTGTTGACCGTGATGGTGAATTCAGATGACTTCGTGAAGTGATGGTGAATTCGGATTAATTCATGATGTGAAGGTGAATTCCGATGAATTCACGATGGTGAATTCCGATGAATTTGGGGTGATGGTGAATGACTTCGTGAATTGGTGATGTGATGGTGAATTTTTCCGTGAACTTGGAGGCGGCGGTGATGTGATGGGGATGAATTCTTGGTGCGGTTGAACGACATGATGTGAAGGGGATGAATTCTCGGCGGAGTTTGAAAGCCGTGATTTGAAGGGGATGAAGTTTTGGCACGGTTGAACGCCGCAATGTGAAGGGCTATGGATTTGGGAGGTCGGAGTGAATGAGAATGAATTTGGAGACGTGATTTTGTTTGTGATGTGATGGTGAATGAAGGGGCTCTAAAATGCCGACCTATGGGTGCGTATTGGTCCTGATGATTAGATCCTGAGACAGGGAATTGACTTCAAGACAAAGTAAAAGTAACAAAAGAAAGTGAACAGGCAGTGACTTTATTTTAGACACTGTTCATCCACTTTTTTTTTGTCTCTTCTACTTTGTCTTTAAGTTTCCTTCCCGATCTCATGGTTTAAACATCATGATTATTTGAGGAAATATGAACGTGTTCAGGTTTCGTGAGCGTTTCGCATATCCGTGCATCATTGTTAAAGTTATGAATGAACACTGGAATCGTGGGTTCAGCGAGGACGAGCGATCTCTCACTCTCGTGCATGGCTAGTCGGCGAAATACATATTGTTTTCAGTCCGCTTGTAAGGGCATAACTAACACAAAATTTGACATAACCACCCGTGCGAAAAAGTTCAGAGCCTTGGTGATATCTTGCGTAATTACCATGCTCGTCAGCCACAGAATAAGGATCCAGACGAATGACATTCCCATCTTCAATTAATTTTTTTTCGCCCCCCCCCCCCCCCCCCCCCCGGAGTCGAGAAGGTCTCCAAGCAAACAATTATGGGTGGCTGATGAAGACCTCGTTATTCTTCAAATCATTTAGTCCTGCTTTTCGTAGAAAGAAAACAAATGAGCGTGGTTCTCGGAGACACGATGCAAAATAGTGCGCACTGGCTGATGCTATAAACAAAGGCTGTCTCTTTTGTTTGCTGTCATCACGATGCCATCCATTTTTTTTTGTGTTATCTAAAGGCAGGTAACCGTACTTTGAAATACCACGTCCGAATGTATTGCTTTTTTTATTTTTTTTTTCTTGTTTGCTTTTTTTTTTTTTTTTTTTGGGGGGGGGGGCGTTTTTTATTTTTATTCGTCGAGAACACAAAGCATTGTTTTTGGATTGTGTCATACATACGCCTGCGTAGACCGACGCTGCGTATATATTTCGGCATTAAAAAGTAATATCCCAGTTTCCTCAGATCCACGTAATATATTTTCTAAGCAGAGGCCCAGATGCAACACCCTTCAATATTATGATTGGAAATGGAGACAAACCTATAGAGATTTCAACTTTTACTGCAGTAGCGACGAATAATACTCTGTCTCACTTTAAGGCTGACTGTAGCCGACGCTACACTAAAAAAAAGAAAAAAATCTGGAGCGTCCGTTTTTCAATAAGGGCTAAAATTTTCTTCAGACCCCCAAGAAACAGTCTGCGCAGTGACACTGAGCATAGTGAAACGTCAGGCTCCGTGTCACTGCACAGACTGTTTTTTTTAAGGTTTAAACGTAGGCGTAGAGCAAGCTCGTCTGTAACATTTTACAGGAGTTGTGGTGACGTCAGAACGCCGAGCTCCGATTGGCTCTCATTGAAGGATAGCGGGTAGACCTTGAAGCAAGCTACCTTGAGGTCTACCCACTATCCTTCAAGCAGAGCCAATCAAACCTTCGTGTTTTTCTGAAATAATCACAACTCCAGCAAACAAAAGCAGATGAACTTGCGCTCCGCATTAGCGATTGGCTCTCACAAGTGCTGTGCGAGAAAGAAGACGCTCCAGATTTCTTCGAATCTATGATCCGTAAGCCAATCAAGCAGCACCAAAAGTGCATCGTCACGGCGCTGGTCGTCTTTGTGCATCACTGGCTACACCATATACGTAGAAAAAAAAGTGCAGGGCCACGGCGCATTCATTGTGCGTGATTGTTTCACCTGGCGACACCAAATGCACAAAAATGACAAGCGCCGTCCATGGCGATGCACATTTTGGCGCTTCTTGTTTCACTTGACCGGATCATATAGCTTCGGCCGCGGTCGGACTTAAAGTGAAACGGAGTGTGTATCTGCCGCCTTACCCACTGCAACTGTTGTAATTTGCAGCGGCCTGTCACTTGAAAGGGATAGGAGAGGGACACTATCAATGACTTCCTGGCTTGAAAAGACCAGCCCGGAAACTCGGATATTTCGCTTTATAATCTAAATTTTATTAATCGCGTGCGGCATGCAAATGTGTTGTGAGGAAGTAAGTACGGTTGTCTAGGCGCAGTTCTTTGACTGCATGATGCAACACCGATGAAGGAAGGGACACCATCTGAGCCGTCTAATGCATATATACTAAAGAGGAAATCTGACGAGGGATGTGAGACCTTAAAACATTTTGGTCGGATGCTCGCTTTTCCTTTGACGTGCAGAAAAATGGCGTAATAGGCCTTAACAAAGATTAAATAATACATTCTCTTTAATTCTTATTTCGATTGTGTGGGAGAATTTCCTCATCACAAACAAAATCAAACGAGATTCAATTTTGCGGCCGGCGATATGCGCTGGTTCGACTCTAAAATACTAAAATATTGCATGTTAGCATTTAATTCTACGCTCACTGTTTTTCTGTAAGCTATATGTCAGCGGTTACGTTCACGCTGACATTTTGAATTGCAGCTAGCGACCTCGGGCTCTGAAATTAACTCTAAATTGCAAAGTCTGGTCGAACACGTAACTAAAAAGCTGGTTTGTTTGTTCCAATTCGTCCGTAGGTAAATGAATATTTCATTTATTTGATAGAATATAACACATAAAGCGTAATCATATGATGATGTTGAATCAATCCCGAATTATAAAGCACTAACACACATTGACTCTCGTAGAACCTGGTTCGTTCGAACTCAGCCTGAATCAATATTGAGACCGATCAACAAAACCGTTGAAAAACAATCCTTGCCTCATAAACACTTTTTTCTGTAAATATAAGAAGGTTTGTGTACAGTCGGCACAGAATGAAACGCGAACATGGAGCACATGGTTTTCGACCCACGCTGAGTCACCTAGAGACGCAACACCGAAGGTTTGCATGCACTGGGCAAGAGTCTAACACATTGAAGGAGGAGCCACCTTCTTGCAGCTCCCATCTGGTTGAGGTGGTGCAGCATCTAGCGAAAACCATGCACCCACTGTTCGTGTTTCATTCCATGCCTAGTGTACGTCCTATACGAGATCTGACACGTGCGTTAACCGTGTAAGTTAAAATACATACCAAATGAAATTATTTCTTTGTTTATAATCTGTAAGACTTTTTTTAGAGTCTGTTTTATTCAGTTATATTGTGGGATACATCATGGAGGTCCCTCTACTAATAATCGCCGCCTAATTGGTTTGCGTTTCGCTCGTCACCAAGGGAGTGACATAACAGAACGAGAAGACAGCGAATGGGTTTACTGTACCTCCCGGTTGCCCGTCGTCGAGAGCCGGCAGTTCAGGCACGCCGACCCCTGCTGTCGCCCATCGTTCAGAGCTCACAGTCGGAGTTCGTGTCCAGGCCTGCCGATCGCCCTTTGCAGGCCAGCGCTGCGTAGACTGGCTGTCCCGGACTATCACTGCCCGAGTCTCTCTGCGGAACCACCCCGGGATCGTCGTGGCCTAGGCCAGATGGCCAGGACTCGCCGTTTTCACCGGCCCGGACTGCGAACCTCGCTGGTGGACCGCTCCGGGGTTCGCCATGGGCCAGGCCAGGCAGCCTGGCCCGTCGTTCCTGCCCAGCCCCAACCTCGCTCAGCACGCACTGTCTCGCGCCAGCTCGTGACTTCCCCGCCGACCGCCTATCACGTGCCTTCTGCCTCGTCTTTCAGCCTAAGCTCCTACACTCCCCCCCACCACCCCCCCCCCCCTCAGGGCCCGGACTTCGGGGGACTTTATGGGCCTCAGGGAGCCGCTGGGCTTCATGGGCGGCCGCTGTTGCTGGTACCGGAGTGGCCACGTTGCAGCGTCCGAAATCGGCGTAGGTGGTGGTGGCTAGCGAAGCCGGCAGACAATGCCGACCTGTCCGTCGCTCGCTGTCCCACTCACCGTGATGCAGCAGGGGGCCTGCTCTAAGCTGGTCCGGCCGACACGGACGGACCTGCCCCGTTCCGCTTAGAGGTCGCAACGGGCTTAGAACTGCCCACTTGAACCGTTCGTCAGGCCGAACAAGTGTCAACCACCCTGAGCGCTTAGGAAAACGAATGGGCCCGTCTTCCCTCCCGCTGGGCTTCCTGGGTTATGCCGTCTATGGCCGTCTTTCCAAGAAGCTATTCTGCGGAGGACAAAGTGTTAAAACAACACACAACGAACAAATACTCTGCCGCAGCATAGCCGCCACCTCCAAATTGCTTGCCGACGGGTTCGTATACCATGCGGCTAACTTGGCAAGTCCGCATTCCAGAACTCGCTCCTGGGTCGCCAAGAACAGGGGATTTCCTGTGTCCTAGCGCAACCTCATGTTATACGTCATCCCCATTGCGATGATGGTAGCATCCTTTCAAGTCAGCGACGTGAACCGGGCAAGCCTCCTCGTTTGTATCTTGCCAAGTAAGCCTAGAAGTAAGACAGGACGCTCGCATCTTTATACCTCAGGTGCCCTTCTCACCTCGGAGCAAGCGATGCGGAAAACCACTAGCTGCGTTGCTCAATGCGTGATTTTTCTTCAGAACAGGTAACGATGGTGTAACCTAGTCCATATTTTGCGCAAGCGAAGGAATCCAAAGCCTATGGCGGGACGGCCATATACTATACCCGCGTTCCGCAATGGCTACGTATACCATGTGCTACCCGATGTAAGCTTCAGAGTTCCGTTCCTTCCACGTGCATACGAGCTCTAGGGACTGATCGGTCCTCGGAGGGGGCGGCAGTTCAGCGAGCAAGCCCGCTTGAATCGTTCACTCCTCAAGGCAAGCTAGACTGCTACGAGCCACCCAATTGTCTACCGCCTCATCCCCGGCCAGGTCGTGACGCGACATAACTTATTAAAAGTATGCTGTCACTGCCACAACCGGCCAGAGTAAAGTCGAGAAAGAATCATATAAATCATGTCGTAGCTTTCTTGGGACGACCCTCCTCGAGGAAGAGTCGTCCCCCTACCCTTCTCTGATTGTTGGAGTGACGCGAAGCAACTAGCCGTCTTGGCCCAGCAGTTACAAATCCTAGTGCTCGTTTACTTGCCTGCCAGCGTTCCCGGTATTAACCGCAATTTCGGCCAGTTTACCCGACACCCGCTGACAATCTCGTCCGCCAGTGTTCCCGGTGTCGACTGCAATTCCCGCAATCTTTCCGACACCCACTGACAAAAACCATCTGCACCCCGGGCCTTGACAAGCGCTTACTTGTTTACCGCATCACTCCAAGCCTAAATCCTAAATCTGCAATGAGTCCTGGCTGTTTCTATTCCTGCCGGTCGTTATCCTGCCTTCCAGCGACTTTCTAACATCTTAACAGCACTCCTCCTCCCCCCTCCCCCCCTCCACACGCCGGTTGCATCACCTCTTTCCAAACACTATTTTAGGGTACCCGAAAAAGCGCGTCCGCAACCTCGTCCTTCGAGTCCTTTAGGTACTTAATTCGAGGAGACACCTGCTGAGCTCTGCTGTGAGACAGTCGGCCAAATTCCAACATACTTTGTCTCAACGGGAATCGTTAGCGTTAGTGAAGAACCCGCTCAACGAATCCATGGGAATCCCTGGGGACGACTAGGAGCAGACGCATACCGAACGGGCCCCACGTTGGATGCGCCAGTTTAATGTGGGGTTCTTTATGGAGTTCGCTCTACTAATAATCGCCGCCCGATCAGTATGTGCTCCACCCGTCACCCAGGGGGCGACATACCAACGAGAAGACAGCAAATGGGTTTACTATATCTTCCGGTTGCCCGTCGTCGAGAGCCGGGAGTCGGGAATATATATATATATATTCCCGAGTATAAATGGTCCATAGGTTCTTCGGTGGGAATCAGAGGTGTCTGACCATTTTGTGTGTTCTCGTCCATTGCGGTCTTCTTCAGAGCCCTTGGTTCCGAGCCCTTTTGAGGATACCGTAATTCCCCCGTGCTCCTCCGTCATAATGAGTGTCACATCTCCCGACTGTGTTAATTGTACTGCCCTCATTAGTCCGTCGCAAGCAAACTTTCTCAAAAGTGGTATCGTGGTACCGCATTCTGTAACGACGTTCGTCAACGGGTTTGCTTCTCTTGTTGGGACTAACCCATCTTCTACCTCTTTGTTTCTCCCTCAAGGCTCCACCCTAGGAATAGTCTCAGTATATGACGAATGTGAGCTTATGTCCCTCGATACGCCGAGCCCTAACCCCACTCAAATCACGTGCCAATCTCCTGGTCAGTCCCTTCACCCTCTCCTCGCTGACTCGCTCGATGCTAACCTCGAGGTATCAAAGAAGGAAAGCCTGTTGGCTCTACTCCAACACTACGCACACTGTTTTGATGTTAATTCCCCTTCACTCGGTCGCGTGACATCTACAGAGCACAAGATAAATGTTGGTGACTCTCTCCCTCTACGGCAACGACCTTACAGGGTGTCTTCAGCTGAACGAAATTTAATTGATGAGCAGGTAAATGAAATGCTTGAGAAAGGTGTTATACGTCCCTCTTGTAGCTCGTGGGCTTCGCCAGTGGTGTTAGTAAAAAAGAAAGATGGCACAGTCCGTTTCTGTATAGATTTTCGTCGCCTAAACAAAATAACACAGAAAGATGTCTATCCAATGCCGCGTATCGACGATGCATTGGACTGTCTTCAGGGCTCGAACTACTTTTCCTCCATCGACCTTCGATCCGGGTACTGGCAGGTTCCCATGGCCGAATCTTCCAAAGATAAAACAGCATTTGCTACGCCAGACGGATTGTTTGAATATAATGTCATGCCTTTCGGATTATGTAATGCCCCCGCTACCTTCGAGCGCATGATGGATAATGTACTTCGTGGACTAAAATGGAAAGTTTGTTTGTGCTATCTAGATGATGTCGTAGTATTTTCTCAAACGTTTGAAGAACACCTCCGCCGTCTAGATAACATTCTTTCAGCTCTGTCTAAAGCGGGATTGCAACTAAACACGAAGAAATGCCGCTTTGCGAGCAGATCCATTCGAGTTCTTGGTCACATCGTCTCCAAGGAAGGAATCCAACCAGATCCGGATAAAATCCGAGCAGTCTCACATTTCCCACATCCACAAAGTGTTAAAGACGTTCGTAGCTTTCTAGGACTTTGTTCATATTTTCAGAGGTTTGTTCGCGGATTTGCCTGCCTCGCCGAACCCCTTTACCGTCTCCTTAACAAGAACACTACCTTTAGCTGGTCTTTAGAGTGCGAGCAATCTTTCGACAAACTAAAACATTTATTAACTTCTGACCCCATACTACGCCACTTCGATAGTTCCGCACCGATAGAGCTCCACACCGACGCTAGTGGATTCGGTTTGGGAGCTGTTCTCACTCAAAAGAAAGAAGGATACACCAGCTACGTCGTTGCATACGCCAGTCGTACGCTCACAAAAGCAGAAAGAAACTACTCCACAACAGAAAAAGAAGGTCTTGCCATCGTGTGGGCCATCGGGAAATTTAGACCATACTTGTACGGCCGCCATTTTATCGTGGTCACCGATCACCATGCTCTTTGTTGGCTAGCGTCACTGAAAGACCCATCTGGCCGTCTTGGACGGTGGACGCTACGTCTCCAAGAGTTCGACTACACAGTTCGCTACAAGTCCGGCAAGAAGCATGGTGACGCGGACGGCTTATCCCGTTGTCCTCTTCCCGAAGAGTCACCAAACACCTTATTTGATGAGGATCCTCTTTGTCTTCAATCGTTAAGCCTAACAAATATGGCCCGCGATCAAGCGTCAGATCCCCGTATCACTCAAATTATCAATCACCTGAACGGATCTCAAATATCTACGGACCGCGCGTTTTTAAGAAAAGTTCGGCATTTTTGTCTACGGGACAGTCTTGTATACCGACGCAGTTACCTGCCTCATGGCCAACGTTGGTTACTTTACATACCCCAACACCTTCGCGGCGAAGTACTGAATTCCATGCATTCAGACGCAACATGTGGACATGCCGGTTTCGCAAAAACCTACACTCGAATCTCCCAGCGATACTTCTGGCCCGGACTCTATCGCAGCGTGCAGCGCTACGTGCAAGCATGCGCTGAGTGCCAAAGACGAAAGCGTCCCACGCAAGCGCCATCTGGACTATTACAGCCCTTACCCTGTCCCTCGCGACCCTTCGAACGAGTTGGAATTGACCTGATCGGACCTTTGCACACTTCATCTTCTGGAAATCGCTGGGTTGTAGTTGCAATCGACCATCTCACCCGATATGCTGAGACATCCGCCCTCCCAACTGCGACCGCAGAAGATGTGGCAACCTTCTTTCTAACCAATATACTGCTCCGCCATGGCGCACCACACACACTGCTCAGCGATCGCGGTCGGGTATTTCTTTCTGCTCTAGTTCAAGGACTTCTCGCAGCTTGCAATACCATTCATTCTACAACCACTGCATATCATCCACAGACAAACGGGTTAACTGAAAGACTCAATAGAACCCTTCTCGACATGCTCGCCATGTATACCGACGCCAACCAAACCAATTGGGACAAGGTTCTGCCATTCATAACTTTCGCCTACAATACTAGCATCCAAGCCACCACCAACTTTTCACCATTTTTCCTCTTGTTCGGCAGGGAAGCCTCTGTTACCCTGGACACAATCTTACCATACCGTTCAGACGCAACTGAAAATCAGACACTGTCAGAAATGGCTTCCTATGCAGAAGAGTGCCGACAAATCGCGCGTCTGCGAACCATCAACTCCCAGGCTGAACAAAAGCGCCGTTATGATTCTCGTCATCAGCCAAACAGATTTAATCCCGGAGACTTAGTGTGGCTCTGGATCCCACAACGCCAAGTAGGCCTCTCTGAAAAGCTCCTGTATAAATATGACGGACCTTATCGGGTGATATCCCAAACCTCCCCAGTGAACTACGTCATAGAAGCTCTTGAGGTTCCCGTGGACCACCGCCATCGTTACCGTGACACCGTTCACGTCGCCAGACTCAAAAAGTACTACCCACCAATCGCAGCTCTGTGATACCCCTATGACGCCAATCTGCCGTCCTTCATATAGAGGGGGAAAATGTTAAGAAGATTGACGTTCATACTTCGTCATCGTCTTCATTCACAACCACCGTGATCGTCATCGACTCACGCGGCGCACGCTGACCGAATCAGTTGGAACCTAGTCCTCAACCCACTCGGTTATTCATTAAAAGCAACCTTCCATTATCCATCTAAGAATATATATATATATATATATATATATATATATATATATATATATATATATATATATATATATATATATATATATATATATATAGATATATAATATGAGAGGACTCCTCTCGAGACGTCAAATAAACCTTTGCTTGCCTTTGTTGAGTCCATGGATTTTTTTGTGTATTTCAATAATCACCGGCCTACAAGTTCCAATCATCATGTCTACATATACAGGGTGTTTCACGAAAGGTGGAGAAATTCGATATTGCGAAAACTACTCGTCACAACAAAAGAAGGTTTGTGTCGTTTTGGTTTTGGGCCAGGGGCCTATTTAAGAAAATATTAAAGTCCGGGATAATTTAATTGTTAATTATTTTTGCGTAACTAACTTTTTTAATATTGACTTTAAGGGCATGTTTTTAATTAGAAAATTGCTCAGCATCGTCAAAAAACACTAAATCAGCATATTGTAGAACGATAGAAGGCACGCAAAGCATTTTACAGCTTTCTGAAAAACCGCACATATTCGACGGGTTTTTGAGTTTCGGTTTGCTATCGGAGCGCATCTCGGCCCCGGCAGCACCGCGCCCCGTGGAAAGATAGTGCATCCAACCCCTGCTGCACTGCCATCGCGCGACGCAGCAGAGGCTATTGCACTATCTCTCCACGGGGCGCGGTGCCGCCGGGGATGAGATGCGCTCCTATTACTTTGAAAAAGTAATAGACCTATTGCTTTGTCACCCAAGCAAGGAGAATGCGGGAATCGTTGTTCTACGCACCACACACGCACGGTTTTCCCGTATAAAATATTCCAAGGTAATAGCCAAAATAAAGCGTGGACGAATGCGTGTGGAAGATGCCATTTGTTTTGAATATTTTCTTTAGAAAAGTTCTGCTGATGCCAGCACGTGCGGCGCGTGGAACAGCAATCCCGGCATTCTCCTCGATGCTTCGGTAATTTAGCAACTACATTCGACGGTACTCATCATGTAAGTTGCAAGCAGGTAATATAAGAACTAAAAAAGTAAAAAGGGGGTGCTTTATTTGTGATGACTTCGCTGAAACTCACATTCCCTTGTGATCTTAATGTCTCAAAGAGCACTTAGCTCCTGCAATCGAAGTTCGGAATATGCAACATCGTAGGCACCAAACGATTTTAAGAACAACGGGGACTCACGTATTTATTGTAGGCATGGCAACTGGCGTGCTTTAGTTTGGCTGCGTGCTCGGCTCATGACGCATTCCGCATTAAGTTCGTATTATGTCTTGACGCGATTCGACGGACTTCACACACAGTGCGGCATTGCATATCCCTAACAGCCCAACTATACTCTGTTCACCCTAGTTGAGACTGCAGCCATTGCCGCAGACTCGAGAGCTCGAGGTCGCTGTTTTAAAGCGTTCTTCCGCAGAACGAGCACTCGCGCTAAAAATGCACGTCTTAAAGCCAGGAGCACGGGCCAGCTCGCCCTTGTAGCTTTGGCTGCAGGTTTAGCTTAAGGGTGAACAGAGCATAGAAGTTGATCAGGCAGCCAGACTTGATGATGAGTACGTGATTGAACGACTAACGTGCACGCTGAGGATGAAACATCGGCTAGATGACAGCAGCGTCTGTCGCTGGTCGACAACCAAGGACGAGTATTTTGTGTCCCGAGCCAAGCGCGAGAAGGAACGAATGTATACTCAAACTTAAAAAAAAAAAAAAAAAATATTAGAAAGATTAAGACGGAAACACAAGTAACACAAGAAAGTGTCCACGAGATCGCTTTCAATCCCTTACTCCACCTAGCAGAAAACTGGGTTGGAGGATTCTCAAAAAAAAAAAAAAATGCGTATTCGAAAGAAGATAAAAGAAACGCTTTTAAATGAGCTAGGGAGCGAAAGCTAAGCCACAATAGGGAGACAAGGGTCTTTAGGGAAGGCCAGTCTACTCGCGCATTTTCATACCAGAACCCTTGAAATGGCGAATTTCGGACATGGTTCATTGTGACCGTATCGAGCTTTGGCGTCACAATCTTTCGCTGACGGAAGTAGTCTAGCTTCAGAAAAAAAGGCGGGGCCTAAGTGTACACTCCAGATTACGTCACCAGCACTTTGCTAGCTCCAAGCGCAGTGTGCCATTCAAAAACAACTTGAAGAAGAAAAAAAAGAAGATAAAAGAAGCGGACAAGCTTACAAGTTAAGGAGGGCGTTCTATTCATTTTGTCTTTTGTTGGCATTCGGAGACTGCGGTTTGGTCGTGCCTTGTTTCTTGTGCTGTGTTTGGTCGCTTGCCTGCAAGTTTGAAATCGGTTCAGCTTTGCCCTGGAGTCTGACGATCCCTAGTCCGTAGATTGTTCCAGCGACAAATATGTTCGAAAGTTGAAAAATGTATTTGAGGTACTGAGTACAACATAGTTAGCAATGTAATTAAGATAGAGTAGGGCAATTACACTAACGAAATGTATTTGCAAGATACCGAAATGCTACCAAAAGTACTTGAAATGCAATATCTTGAGTAGAATACTTAAGATATGCACAAGTCCTGATGTAACATCAGGCAAAGAGAGCCACCTCAGCGTTTGAGTTCTATCTCAGTAAAATGACTTAATTCTAAGCAAAACAACATTTACGGTATTGAAGGAAGCTCAATGCTTCGACGATGATCTTTGTACGCACCATCAACCATGTTGATCAAAACTGGGATTAAGTCAAGGCCCGCGACTCTGACGTGCCTGGTGTGACGTAACGACGCGTCCAGTCCATAGAGTTATTACAATAAACGCTAGAGGCTCAGCTGGCGCTAGTGTGCTGTTGCATTTTGAAGCAGACAGCAAGCAGTCAGAAATTGACTTCGCGTAATGCATCTCCATGGGAAAAAGCGAGAGCATTTTCTCTCGGCGCTCGATTATAAGAGCAAATATCACGAATAATTTGTACGTACTAGGCACATTGGAGCATTTCACAGTCACTCAGACGAAATAATTGGTCAGTTACAGCATTTTTATTTGAAATTTCTTGCATAAAAAACGGTGTTAAAACCGCTTCGTACGTGTATTTGCACTGTCGGACACTGTTAGCGCGAACACGGCGTCGACGCTTTCCAGCATGGGGAATATACGTGTTAAACGAACGAAGGACATGTAGAAAACCAAGAGAGACGGCAAGAACTACGCAGTAATACTGGAGAAGCAACTCCTTGTGCACGCAGACGATCGAAATAAATTGAAAGCCACGTAATATAATCAGATTTGCAGTAAATAAGTACTGCTTTATTTTTTCTGCTCACGAATATGTGCGAAGATGCTTGTTCTGTGTTCAAATCATCACCCACATGCTCCAAATCTTTGCAAACAGGGGGAAGCCAGAGGACAGGTGCGCAATAAAAACTGCCCAACATAGGAAATAATAAGAAAACACACCTTTCGTAGTAATCGTACTTTACTCTTTACGTTTCGAACGTTTTTGTTAACCTCTCGTAAAGATGCACAGCAGGGTCATTTTCCTATGGTGAGAGGACAGGCATATTAGCAATATATAAGCACCAACAGAATGCTGGTAAACTTTGAACACACTCTACATTCCTTTCGATCGTTATTTTGCTTAGAATCGTCGCTCGTTTCTACATACCTGCCATGAAACAGAAGTTTGGGCCTGAAATATAGCGAAGTTTAGCATCGTTCAGTGGTAAAGGAAAAAGGCTGTAACTAAAGCAATTACACTTTCACAATATTAATAAAGGTACATACTACTTGGTACAACCAAAATAACAAAAGTTATTTATGTTATTTTCCGGCGACGAGACAAAATTGACGCGCGTTTTCCCATAGGAATACACAGGAAGACTGGAAATCTAGAATGAATGCTGTCTGCTTCAATTTGCAACCGGAACACCCATAGACACTAGCGCCAGCTGAGCCTCTAGCGTTTATTGTAATAACTCTATGGTCCAGTCAAACACGCTTGGAAAATTTGACGGGAAGTTTCGTATTGATGTCCATATTTAATTCACCGCAAATTGGGGAGTCTTTTACGGAAATAAATATCACATATGACTATATTTGGAAGCTCTCTATGTGACCAGCGAAAAAAACTATAACTTCCTGATATCACCGGACATTCGATCGATGGCACGCACGCACCAATAAATATGACTTGCGAGGGGCTTATCCCTGAGGAAGTGGTGATGTTTGGACATGTGGGGTGAAATTAGCGCGCTAGTTTCACCGACATGTCCCAACTTCGACCACTTCCCAGGGGATAAGTCACTCGCGAGTCATATATATTAGTGCGTGCGTGCCGTCGATCGAATCGTCGCCTTGTCCGGTGATATCCGGAAGTTACTACGCTTTTGCGCTGGTCATGTAAAGAGGGCCTAAATAGAGTCATATGTAATATTTATTTCATTGAAAGACGCTCCAATATTTGGTAAATTAATTATAAACATCAATACGAAACCTCGCGTCAAATTTCGCAAGCGTGCTTGACTGGACGTGTCGTCTCTTCACCATAAGCATGTCAGAGCCGCGGGCCTTGACTTATTCCCGGTTTTGATCAACATGGTTGATGAAGTGTCGTACAAAAATCATCGTCGAAGAATTGAGCTTCCTTCGATACCGTAAATCTTGTCTTTCTAGAATTAAGTTATTTTACTGAGACAGCAGTCAAAAGCTGAGGTCGCTGTCTTTGCTTGATGTTACGTCAGGGCTTCCGCTGTTGCCGACGAAAACACTCTGCGTTTAGCAGGCGCAATCTGAGCAGTTGAGTTCTGTTTAATAATGAATTGCTTGTGCGGCGGTGGATTAAAAGTTCGAATATTGTGTGGATGATATTTATAAAAGCCATGACATTAATTGAACTATTTTCTGAAAAACAAAATTTTACCCGACCATCCCTTTAATATACGAACAGCTTGTTTTCGCTTTCTGAATTTTATAAATGTTTATTTTGGGAGCGCCGAATCGTATTTTGTGAACATTGACGTCAAAGGGCACATGGAGGCACTTCAGTTGTCTATTTAAAGGTCGTCTACGCGCTCACTTGACTGTAGAGCCCCTAAGAAGCCAAGGAATCGCCGTCGGTTATGGAGATTAAGTGGATGCTAGCGTACTTTTTACTTTCAAGTTCACCGGTTTTCGGCAATGCTCAGAAGGTGAAGACTTCGGTCGAGAAGGCATCAGCAACCCCGAAGCAACTTGCAAGCTCTACCGAAACATCAGCACAGAAGAAAGCAGCAGCCACCACAGGCATGCAGGCAAAACAAAAGGAAGCATCCCCGAAGTCAACACCAGCGCCTCAGCCACCAGCTCCAAGACCGTCAACCGATCCCATAATATGTGGTAAGCTGCACTTGAGTTTCATCAGGACGCTATGCAATGGTGTTGGCGGTTACGGTTTTTGGGTATGACTATTATTGGATGCATCGTGTAGAG
This sequence comes from Ixodes scapularis, assembly GCF_016920785.2. Lineage (NCBI taxonomy): Eukaryota > Metazoa > Arthropoda > Arachnida > Ixodida > Ixodidae > Ixodes > Ixodes scapularis. The sequence continues at coordinate 49,178,127 of NW_024609868.1, read as the reverse complement.
TGACACTGTAAACAAACGATTACCATTATATTCTGCTTTGTATGTTGGCCAGATACCGGTCAAGTAGACAACAGTACCTGCTACTAATGTTTAAGGGCATGCTAAGCTATTTTAATTTTCAATTGATGCGAAATTAGAAAACTGGGAAGTGAAATAGCCTTGAGCGTCAAAAATTCTTCGAGTGAGAAGTTTACACGATTTAAGTCATTCTCCACATACGCCACAATTTTGCTGCATTTTATTTGTCCATGTCGACGTCCTAAAGGGACACTGACATTCCCCTTAACTTGCATCAAACGCCCTCATCTGATAGGCGCGAAGGAGATAACGTTAACATGCTTCGTAACACACATCAAACGTCTTCTTCACCATAACATGTGGCAAGGGGCGTGGGTGCTATTCCTTTATCCAAAAATGTGTCGGCACTTTTTAGCAATATAAGGAGTATTTTACGTCATCGTGATGAATTGTGTTCAGTTATTGATTCTTGTAGCGCTGACGTAGTAGCTTTAACCGAAACGTGGCTGTCATCGAATGTTCGGAATTGTGAATTATTTAGTTGTGATAAGCGTTTTAATGTCTACCGTTGTGATAGGGGTGCACGAAATGGAGGTGGCGTTTTATTGGCAGTTGCCGATCACATTGATTCTTTCTGTGTGCGTTTGAATAGTGATTTAGAAATAGTTTGTTGTTGCTTGTGTTTGAACTTCCAAAAAGTTATCTTAGCCGTGTGTTATCGTCCGCCATCAGCTAATCCTTCTTTTGTTTCGAATCTTCATGATGTTTTGAGCTCAATAATAGTGCGCTTTCCTTCATCTCCTATACTCCTCCTTGGTGATTTCAATTATCCTCAAATAAAATGGTCTCACCCGCATATTTTCTCTAACCCTTTCTCATCAGCTGCGGAAGATTTTATAAAGTTATGTGATGACTTCAGTTTTTCGCAGCTAGTGTCTCTTCCTACTCGAATCACTGCTACAACTGCAAACGTTTTAGATCTCATTTTGTCAACTTCACCTGAACTTATTTCTTCTGTTACTTTCATGCCGGCTCCCAGCGACCATTCGCTACTATATTTTTCACTTGATGTGCCAGCCAAAACAGCACAGCGAACTCTTAAAAAAATACGAGACTATGGTAGAGGTGACAATGACTCTATTAACGGTGCCCTTGGCCTTTTTCTTAACGATTACTTAGACCACTTTTCTGACCGTTCTTTAGAATTAAATTGGACATTGTTTAAGACGCAGGTTGAGCTCCTAACCAATAAACATATACCGCTAGGTAACATCCCAATTGTTTCGAATTCCCCTTGGTTCAATAACACCCTAAAAAGACTTTCCAATAAAAAGAAGCGCAAATTTCGTGCAGCAAAGTTAACAAATTCGGAGGTTAAATGGCTCAAGTATCATGAGGCTGCCAATGCTTATAAAAGTGCAATCGCGGATGCAAAGTCAGTTTATTTTTCTATCACCCTGCCATCACTACTAACCAACAACGTCAAACAGTTTTGGAAGGCGATTAACGGCAATAAAAACACCACACTGTCCCTGTTTACTTTATCAGGTGAACCTGTTTCCACCGATGACTGTGCAAATGTTTTCAATTCTACTTTTGTTGAATCATTTTTAAACTGTATTTCTTCAACTTTACCTCAACTTCAACAACGCGCTTTTCTGCCCATGTATCCCATCTTAATTCAAACAAGTGGAATTATAAAGATAATTGAACAGCTAAAAATATCCTGCTCCGCGGGAGTTGACGGAATTAATTCTAAATTTTTGCTAAGAACAAAAGAGTATTCTTCTATAATACTGTCTAAATTATTTGTGCAATCACTTACTCTAGGCTGTTTACCTGACGATTGGAAGGTGGGTAAAGTGGTGCCCGTGCATAAAACCGGTGATCATCATTCTCCTCTCAATTACCGTCCCATTTCCATAACAAGCATTCCGTGTAAAATTCTTGAGCATATTATTTTTTCTCATCTCGTTCAACACCTAGAATCCAATTCATTCTTTGCTTCTGCACAACATGGCTTCCGTAAATCATTTTCGTGTGAAACTCAGCCACTCACTTTCATTCATGACCTTCACCTTATTCTTGATCATGGTTCCCAGGTGGATTGTATTTTCTTTGATTTCGCCAAAGCTTTCGATAAGGTGTCACATAATCTACTACTCCATAAGCTTATCAAACTTAACATTGATCAGGGTGTACTTTCATGGATTCGCGCTTTCCTTCATAACCGATCTCAATTTGTGTCTGTGAATAATACCTCTTCAAGTCCAGCTCCCGTGACATCAGGCGTACCTCAAGGTTCAGTGTTAGGTCCCCTGCTCTTTCTTATTTTTATCAACGACTTACCTTCCTGCGTTTCGTCCTCTATTAGCTTATTTGCAGATGATTGCGTTCTTTACCGAGAAATAACTAACACCTCTGATGTTGCTATCCTTCAGTCTGACCTTGATTGTGTTTCTAATTGGTGTAACAAATGGAACATGCAGCTCAACACTAGCAAATGTAAAGTAATGACTGTTTCTCGTCTTAACTCGCACTCTACTTTCTACTATCTAAACAGTGTTTTGTTTGAAGGTGTATCATCGTATAAGTACTTGGGGATCCATATTTCATCGAACCTGTCTTGGGAGCCTCATATTCGCTACATAACTAATAATGCTAACCGCATGCTTGGCTTTCTCAAACGTAATTTTCCATCTGTCCCTGTATCTCTCAAGCTACTCCTATACAAAACCCTTGTCCGCTCAAAATTGGAACACGCCTCCCCTATATGGGATCCCGGTACCGACTTACTTACAACAGCAGTCGAAGGTATTCAAAATAGATCTGTTCGCTTCATTCTTACTAACTATCACCGTAGTGCAAGCGTAACATCCATGAAAACGTTTTTAAACCTACCTAACCTTTCTTCGCGTCGTGAGTTATCCCGTCTTTGTCTGTTTCATAAAATTTATCATCACAATTCTTCCTTGCATCAAAAATTACTAACTCCTCCCTCATATGTCTCGCCACGCGTCAAACACCAACACAAAATCGGTCTACCTGTTTGTAAAACCACTACTTTTTATAATTCATTCATCCCCAAAACAACAATCACGTGGAACCACCTTCCATCGTCAGTTGTGTCTGTAACAGATGCCATCATGTTTAAGCGTTGTTTAACCACTTTTCTAAGTTAAAATTTCTTATGTTCGTGTTTCTATTCTTAGGTTGTCATTTTGTTTTTTAGTGATTTTACTTTTGTAACCCACTACCCTCTGTAATGCCCTCGGGCCCTGAGGGTACAATAAATAAATAAATAAATAAAGGGACACTGACACCCCCCCAAAAGTTTTTTTTTCCTTTTTTGTCAGGCGATTTATTATGGTGTCGGAGTACTACCAAATTAATATTTTGCTACAGAGTCACGTATTTTTGTAGCGTGAGCTACACTGGCCGAGGTTGAGCAGTGCACCGTGCTGCGCAAGCGCGAGGAGCAGTGACGTCACACGGCGCACAGCTGGCGCGCCGAAGCCGCCACCACCGCCGCGCGCGCCTCGCCCGTCTGCGCATGCGCGAAGAGCAGTTACGTCACACGGCGCACAGCTGGCGCGCCGGAGGCGCCGCCGCCACGCGGCTCCATCGCCATCGCGCGCGCCTGACCGGGCTGCACATTCCAGAGGAGTGACGTCATAGCCGCGGCAGACGCACTGGCGCCGCCGCGTGCACAGCTGTCCGCCTTCGTGGCGCAGTAGCCAAGTCTGACGCTGCACCGGAGCCGCTTGATAGCGCCTCTCATTTTGTGCGCATAAGCTCACGCTACGTATATCCTGGCATAGCCGAGCTAAGCCACCGCAATTTTTGCCCGAAACCGAACCTCCGGCACCCCACGGAGAAGTGGAGAGGATAGAGTCAGTGGCGGAAATCACGTAGCTACACCCAACAGTGTTTTTTTTTTTTTTTATTGCACGTAGCAGACGACATGCATTCCGTGATCCGTTTGCCGTGCGATTTCTTTGCAGTTATGTTTGTTCCGCTCGCTGTTCTGTACTTCAAGATGAGTTGTTTTGTACATTTAAGTGTTGGAAATGAGTAGTGAGTGCCCGTGGTGAATTCCCCGTGATCGGCGCTGAAAAGAATACTCCCAAGATGTTGCGTGAAGAGCTGCCTCACATGTCCTGCATCTGAAAGTGGCATAGTGCGGCAGAGTGCACAAGTTTCCGAAAGATGAACGGGTCGGGATCAATGACTGGCTGCAATTCCTGTAGAACAGTTACGCGAAGCTCGGAAAGCGGACGCTACCCTATTCATATGCTCCTTGCTTTTTGTGGAAAGTGACTACATTGAGTTCGCAGGTGTAAAAATGAAATCCCATACCATTTAGTTCAGCGACGTATCGTCCACAACAATTTTTTGGTTAGTGATAATTGTTAAAGAAATGTAAACATGGCAAAATGCTTGACAAAAAAAAAAGGAAATGGTACACTCACACCAAGGATCAAACCCGTGCCCGCTGCGTGTGAATTGGACGCCTTTTCACTGAGGTACTGAAGCAAGCCGGTAGACTGTATGTCGGAAGTTTGCTGCCGATTTCCCTTCAATACATGCACTCTCGGCTTGAAGTCGGGCAGCACCACGCATAGGCCACATTCGCACCTCGTAAAGAAACCGTACGCGTGCGTATTCAACTCGAAGTGCGCACTTCGTGCTTCACGTTTGAGCGACCAATGTCTTCAGCCACGAGAAGGAACGACGGCTCGGCGACGTCTTCGTGCAATCGGCTTGCTGGCCGGGCGTGTCGTACGGGATGAATATCAGTTCTTTAGATCGGTTCAAAATTTCTCTTTCGAAGGAAGACAGAATTCGCCGTTACCGTGAACGACAGTTCTGAAGTAGAAGTCCAACGCCCGTCGTCCGCTGCCGTCCGCTAGTCCCACGATACGCGAAACGACGCCATGTTGAGAATTATGCAGTGAACGCACAGAATACTTCCGGTTGTCTGTGCTACCTCTTTTTTCTAATCAACGTATTTGCAGCTTTTTGGAAGCCACAAAAAAGGGGTTTCATGTTTTTTGTCTATTTTTAATATTCACTGTGTGCCTTCAATGACCCACGACTTTGACTAAATATGGTGGTCGTATATAAACCTTAGAAAAGTGCCCGTGACCACGGAAAAGAGAGTGAGCGCGACTCAAACCGGCCAGTTCTCGATGGGCGTTTTTTGGGCGAAAAATAACCGAAGTTCGAGCCGCAAATTCTGTTCTGGGTAGTTGGTCTTTCATATGTCACGCACAACTAAAAATTTCGGCGAGCATAAATACCCTGTCAGTGTCCCTCTAAGATTTGAATACCGTCGGTGTTCCTTACATGATAGAAAAATTCTCATGAAACAGTTTAATGTTTCGCCAGTTGTGTATAGCTGTAGTTGTACTTTCATTTGTGCTGTTATCCTGCTCAGTTGCAGAGCAGCCCGAGCGGTTGCCAACACGATGGAGAACAGCTAAAGGTTTATAATAACGTAGCGTCATGCTTGACCAGAAAAGCCAGCATTTCACTATGAAACTGCATCCGCCGATCCACATTGTATAGAAAGCACCTTAAGTAATGCCTTACACGAGTGCTATCATTTGTTTCTCATAACAATGTTAGCCAAGTCAAATTAATTGCAGAAAAATAGCATACGGAAAAATGAAACGCACCGCCTGCAAACTCTTTCTTATAAATATAGTATCGACCAACACACTGTTTACAAACAAGCACGCGTTTGCCCAACCCAGGTGTGGGCACTGTACCTGCGCAGAGACCAGGTTCGCCTGAGGCATCTGCGCATGCGCAGTGCCAACAGCAGTGCAGGTTGGCGCACTGCTGTTGGCACTGCTATCCACTTATCGATGGCCCTCCGGCCCGCTATAACCCACCACAGCTCCTCATCCTGAATCACTGAGTTACTTTCGCAAGCGCGATCCTAACACTTCCCCCTTCTAGCCCATCATACCTATAATGAGAATGCGGTGGGAGCTACGTGCCCGCCGGACCAATCAGCCACCTCCCTCTTATCAGCTGACCCAGCTCGCTGCGCGTGGGTATGGGCGGGGAGAGTGATCACGTGACGAAAGAGGGACGTATGACTGGTCCAACGAGGATCAGGTTCCGACGTGGTCGCAGCTTACGGCCGGTCCAAACCAAGCAGGAAAGCGGTTCCCGGAGAAATCCGGGGCCGGGGGAGGGGGGGGGGGGGGATGACATCAACGGCAGACTTGTACCGTACACATTACAAGTAATCAAATTACTTGTAATCGATTACTTTTTTGGAGTAACTTTGTAATCAGTTGATTACTTTTATTAGGCAGTAATCACAAAAGTAATCTGATTACTTTTTGAAGTAATAAAAATTACTTGTAACCGTTGCTATTTTTTCACGGGACCCCCCGACATATTCACAAGAAAACGTGGGAAAATGAGCGACTTAAACATTGAGCGACAAGTATTGCTTAACAAAATCTAGAACTCCCTAAGCTTCCCCCCCCCCCCCCCCCCCCCAATCTGGCGAACGGCCAAATCATTAAACTTCTTCAAACGATTTCTATGCTTGTCTCCTCATTGAGAAGGTGAAAAGATCACGAAGTGGGAACCCATTTTTTTCTTCTTCAATACCTCTGAAAATGTGAAATGTAGGTTAGAAGTAGTTGTTATGCGTGCTAAAGGTGTAAGTCTTCATGCAATAAAGTAATCGTAAAAGTAACGGTTACTTCTTTAAGTAATGTCCAATTACTTTTGCTGTCTCGTAATCAGGTAATCTAATCGAATACTCTCTAGACAAGAGTAATTGTAATTGTAATCGATTACTTTTTTGTTTGCAACGTGTACAAGACTGATCAACGGTCACGTGACGTTTTGCGGTCCAACTCGGGTTAGACGATAGTAACCTAGGTGTAAGAATACAGTCCGCCAAGTGCAAAAGCTTATTCTTCTTACTTTTAGAGTAACAGCTCGCAAAACATAACCCAGAGTGCGGAAGACTTCCCAAAATATTGCTCTAAAATGAACTTTCTGGTCAAACCCGCATCCGTTCTGCCCAAAGGCTGAAGCCACGAGTGATGTCAAACCCGGGTTAGAGGCTGGTAACTTAGCGGCAAAAAACAACATCCCACTGAGAGCAAAACCTCATTCTTCTTACTTTTAGAGTTGCAACTGGCTAAACACGACCTAGAGTCCGGAAGACCTCCTAAAATATGGACATAAAATGAACTTTTTGGTCAAACGCGCATTCTTTCTGCCAAAAGGTTAACACCCAGAGTGATATAAAACCGGAGTTAGAGGCTGGTAACCCGGCGATAGAACAGCGTCCCACCAAGTGCAGCTCCGTCTCGCGATCTCGCTGGCTTCCGCAGTGCTTTGGTTGGGCGTGCCTGTGCGTTCACGCTTGTTTTATCAAAGGCAGAAAGCTCGCGCTGAAGGCGGAGCTTCTAGTCTCAGCTTAAGGGTGAACGGAGTACTTCTCTACTTCCAGCTCACTACCCTCGACCCAGAGTAAAAAAAAACTTCAGAATATGGCCTTAAAATTGACTTATGGGACAAACACGCCTCCTTCCTCCTGCATTCATGTTTTTCTTTAGCTTAAATGATTGCCTCCCATACCAATACCGAGCGCTTCTGCGAATAATTTAAAAAATTCTAGAACTTGCGTCGTTAAGAAAAAAATTAAAATATTTACGGGAACAATCTGCAGCCACCGCGGACATCAGAAATTTGCAAAAAGACAAATTAATTGCCACACTAATCACCTCGTGATTACTAACTCATTTTTGGCCAAATTTTTATTCTTCCTCCTCCACTACTAATTTTTTTTAACTTCTAACATTAACTTTAAGAATCCCTAGAACTTGGGTAATTGAGAGAAAAAAAAAAAAAAAAAAGAAACCCTTTTTGGAAACAAACCACCAGCCACCGCGGTCATCAGAATTTGCAAAAAGTTACTGGTTACTAAACTAATTCCCTAATATTTACTACTTTCCTATTTGATACGCTAAACTAAACCTATGGTTCCAATTCCAAACGTAGTGAGCCTCATCAAAAAACCCTAGAACAGTCGATTTCAGGGCGATTTGAAAGGCGTGGAAAGCGCGGGCGGGCAGTAAAATTACCACTTGTGCAGCAGGCAGAAGGCCGGCGATGCGGAAATGCAGATGATCTCATCGTTCGCGCTTTTGCGGCCAAATGTGCGCACACACTCAAACCCACGCGCACATAAACACAGGCACGTACGCATTCACGTATTTACAACACAGGCAGGCACACACACCCTCGCACGTATTGTGGGATTCGCTCTTTTGGGGGGTCCCACTAGGAAACACAAAGGAGGTTCCTTGGGTCCGTATAAAGACGTGTTTATTGACTGCAATGTCAGCACGCTTCGCTCTTAGACAATGAAAAGTCTGGGCGCTGGCTCAATTGCCAGTATCACCCGGTCGGTTTCCCGCGCTGCCGCATTAGACAGATTCACGGGAAGTCGGAGGCCCACAAAGAAAAACCGAGCTCCGTAGAGCCAGGGCCTCCGCCGACGAGAGCCCCTGGCCCACCTTCGGGACCAGCTTATGTAGCCTCGGAGAGTGGACGCGCCCGGGGAGGCCACTAGCAGTCGCGTCCATTATAACTCTCAAGGGTGTGCCGAAGGCGCGTTCACCCAAATGGGCAAGGGAGAGCCGGATTCGGCCTCGTGGTTCCTTGTATCCGGGAGGCCGCCGCCATTGGTGACGATGACTCCCACGGCCTGCTTGAAGCTAGGCCTGGATAGGGATAGAGGGGACCCCATGGTTCCCACACTCCCCCCTTCTCAAGGCTAAGGTAGGCCTAAAAATAAAATGGCCTACCGGCTCTCAAAAACAAAATAAAAAAAACCGAAACGCTAGAGCGAAAGAGCATGCCGCGAAGAAAAACAAAGAAATAAAAAAAAAAAAAAGATCAGCGCGGTACATGCTGAAAAAAAAAAACGCTAGCTCGCTGCTTGCAAGTGGACCCCGGGTGCAGCCGGACTCTGCAGCCCACGCTTCTTGGCAGGCTTACCGGGAGCAGCGTTGAAATGTCCGTGTAGTGGCATGGCTTGGGCAGGAAGGACGGCCCGGACACTCCACGGCGAAATGTTCGGAGGATCACGGAAAGTACGGTGGCTGGTCGTCTCTCCTTGGGGACGCACCATGTGGCACGGGCACTGTCACCGGGTCCGTGACGCGGATGCGAGCTGCTTGTCGGCACGGGCCACAGCTTGGGTCCGAGACTGGATGCCACGTGTTGCTGGCCTGGCGACGAGTCCAGGCAGCGGGAGGGTGGCTGCCGCCATCTTGGCCAGCAGCCGAGGAGCCGGATCTGGACACGCAGGCCGGCGACGCTGCGGTGACGGCGACGATGACGCTCCCCGGCGTCGATGGCACCTCGGTGTGGAACCATGACTCAGGAACTGCCGGGCACTGGAATGCAGCCTGCGCTCTGCCCCCCTCTCCCGTTTCTTTCCCCAAGAGGAAGCTTCGGAAATTCCGAGCAAGGTGGAGCCGTCCAACTGAGGACACTCGATCGACCAATCTCTGGGTGTACAAGGCCCCAGAGATAAAAAAGAGGCAGAGACAAAGATGCCTTTTCTGCCGTGAGTCACGTGCGTCGCACTGGCTCGGCTCGCGAAGTTATTGTGAAAATAGTTCCACGACTCCGCTTATGTGAACACGGATGTCCACAAACCAAGCTGACTCGCGTCACCCCGGACAATGGATTTGTTGGTGACTGATCGACTAGGCAAAGTTCTTCGTAGCTGCTTTTGCTAACGATGCCTAATCGCTTCGATTTGCGGGCGCAATGAAGTGTCAAATGCACCACCCTGTCCTTTCTTGTGATATTGAAACGATGCAGGGCTGCAATCGGGCAGGCTCGCCAACATTGTTATTTTTCAAACATGTTAGCCTTTACCTTAGGCTAAAACACAATTGCCCGTGGCCAGGTATAGCACAGCGACCTAACTTCGAAAAGTCTTGGAGCCGCGTGCTGCCCTGGCCAACGCGAACAAAGGAGAGCACCGAATTCCCAGCCGCGCGGGACAGCCCCCTTGAACTGCAATGTTCGTAAAGGCCAAGCGCCGTAGCACGAGTTTATCCGCATCAGCAAGAACAGAAACCGATCCCAAATAAAAAAGAAACCCCGTGCCAATAGCAATACCAGACTATTTACGGCACCGATCGGCAACAACACGAGTTGCTCGACCCGGCGAGTACGCTGCCCGGCTGCCAAAGCCCGTCTGGGTGATTTCAGATAAGATCGACCAAAGGGTGGCTGGTCGACATTTTTAAATCAACTGATGTTTTTATATGACATTGTCTAGTGTCTGGTATAAATGAATCCACACTTAGTTTTGACCAGAAAAAAAATTTGGAGACAAGAAAAATCGTAAGGCAGGGAGAGGTGGACAATTGCAATAACGCGCACTGATGGAGGGGGCAAGTTTGAAAGTGAATAATTAAAACAATAAAATTAGGAGAATTTATAAACTTTTTACAAACAAACTATGGGTACAACTTGCTTGTAATATAAAGTAGTAATATTTATTAAAAATTTATTTAGTTTTCTAAAAATTGCCAAACATGCCTGGTCGAACGACAAATGGCAAACTTTGGAAATCTGTATCTCATGAAATAATTTAATCATTATTACATAACTTGCAGACATTATTTTACTAATATATGGCTATTATTGAAAAAATAAATAAGGTATCTGAGTGACACAATAGTTACAATATATTTAGGCAAACATGGGAAACAAATAAAACAAAGAAAAATTCCAATGCGAATAAAAAAAAAACACCACCTTCGATTTTTTTTAAATTGGGGTACCCTGTTATACTCTATTTCGGCATTCATTTCTATTAAAAACATGTTGCATTATTGCACTGTGAAAGAAGACACAACTCCCCAAAGTAGGGTCCTTTTTCAAAGCCTACACTTAGCAGTGTCCTATACAAGAAGTGACTCTGAGTTCCAGTTTCATGAAACTTGCACAAATCTTTTATATACATTTATTCAGATGAGGTCATTGATAAAAAGAGCGATCGGTCACACAGTAAAAGGGAGGAGAAACTATATACAGCATTTTACATAAGCGTACAAAGTGGTATCATATTAGAGACTAATGATTTGAGAAAAGATGATGCAGCGTGAAGTTGTACCTTCCGGTATATTTTACATCTAGAGTAAAATAAATAACTTTACTTCCCCACACAAAAACAAAGATATAATAGTAAGATATTTAGGTTGGCTGTGTATTTACGATTACAAACAATTTCAGGTGACGGATGCCATAGTGCCTAACTGGAGCAGCTTCGATGCTCTCGGTGTACGAATGGATCGTGGCAAGCCGATATATTTTATCCTGCTCGAGGATAACATTTTGGGATTTTTTTTATAGTGATCAGATAAAAATTATTAGTAACCACCAACATTAACAGTAGGTTAAATACCCCGTGAAGAAAAATGTGATAAATAAGATGTCCCTGCATTCAAAATGAGCAGTCCTTGGGAAATCAAATTCGGCACTTTACGCTAAGGTTTTCCTCGCTGTACCCATTTATTAAAGTTGCTTCCAAGCAGATCCGACTGTCCGTGCTACATATACGTCACAGGTCCCTTCTGTTGATGACTTGCTGAGCCGCCACGCGTGCCAAGACTGAATGCCAGGGAAGGCGCGCACCGTCAGCCACTCTTCTTTTCTTTGTTCACGATACCGAACAACCTCATTTTCGTCCAGATATACAAGATGCACGCCTTTCAGTTTCTTTGATAGAACGCTCACCATTGTCCTGGCCGTCTGAATTGCGCTTACTGAACGTTCTCTCAGGTTGTTCAGCGTGGCCTGGTGCTTCACGAGTCCGCCAACTCCGTCACATGCAATTTTCCCATGTCCAGATGCAGAAAATAACCACTGGGCTTGTGGGCAATCGTCCTTTGCAAATTGGTGAAGCTGGTAGCGATTCTTGAAATGACTGGCGGCGCCGTCACTTACGTACGTCACGTACGAGTATACCGCAACGTTGTCTTCAACCCACTCCTTCACTTTTTCTAGAGCCAAGCAAGCGTGAGCGGCGTCGTGACACAGGTCCTCACTGATGATGGGAAAGCTGTTTGTAGATTTTCTTGTCGTCACTACACATGTAAATATCGAAACTTGCTTTTTTTTCCAGTGATATGCTTGTACTTCGTCAGGAAGCACGATGGTCCAGTTTTCAGCAAAGTCAAAATGAAAGACAATGCTCCCGCGTTGCATGCACTGTTTTTCATCGTAGATCGCTTTACCTTGCGTTTGCCGGATATGGTTGTGAAGTACCCAACTTCCAACCGTCACTTGGATGACTTTTAGGAAAGTCTCAGGTTCCAAAGTTTTTTTCACAAGGTCGCCGGACTCCCATGTTGCAAGCACAATCTCTTCATCTTCCGGGATATCAAGTTCCTGGAGTGTAAGAAACTGGTCTTTTGGGCAGTGATCACAGTCTCCTTGAAGGCACAGTTCTGTTGCTGGGTCGCACAGAAATGCCGAGTTCATTTCACCAGTGTTGAATGTTGAGCCTGTAACGTTCTCTAGAGCGGCAATACAAAGATAATAATTGGCGCAGCGCACACAAACGCACACTTCCTGGTGTGGAATATATTGGACCCATCTAGGGCGCAACGAATAAAATTTCGTTAGCCCAACGCCGGAATCGGGATGCTTGTCTTTGTATATACGGAAGGCCTCTCGTATTGAGCGTGTCATGAAACGCTTTGGCACGAACGTTTTCTCTCCGTTGAGCATGACAGAGATGACGTCCTTCTGGCTGGGACTTTGGCGCGAACATTGTAGCTCGTCTTTCGTGAAGTACTCTAGGGCAGCAGACAGGTTCTCAGGGCTCACCTTGCACCTCGTCTAAGGATCCGGCTCATCCCACACGCCATGCTTTTCTTTGAGTTTTCAGGATTTACTGATGAGGTACATTGAGGCCTGTGGAATCATCTTTTGAACCTCATTCTTCGTCAGTGTTGACGGCAGGAGTGTAAGCAGTTGACAACGTTCCCGGAGAGAGGTGGCGGTTTCAAAGGCCTGTCGAAAGTTGTCCACCCACTCAGTGCATGTGGAGCATGTTGGTTCGAACGACCCCGATGGTGCGTCCCTGTCGTACGCAATACGTAGCCTTGAGCGTATATTCTTGACAGCAACCTGCTCCAGTTCTCTCTGCTTTCTCTTGACATAGGCAGGCCTGTCCCGACTTCTTACGACGCTTGGTTGTCTCAGCGGCGACACATCTGTAGGTAGTATGCTGCGATTTAGATCTTCAATTGCTTCTTCAGCTGGCACAAATATGTCAGGGCACTGCTCTGAGCTTCGCATCGAGATCTCCTTAGATATGTGCATGAAGCAATGGTAGCACAGGTAGTCCGTCGCACTCACTTTGGTGGAACAGTCAGGCGGAAGAATTTGCTTCAACGAGTTTAGGTCCAACTCGCCAACACTTCGAAAATTCCGCTGCTTTGGTATAGTCTTTTTGTGTTTGCAAAAGTAATCTGCACAAAACACTCGTTCGGAGCTCCAGGACGTCTTCATAATGTATACATAAATAATAGAAATTAAACCCCAACTGATGGCATATAATTGCCAAGTGAAAGAACTACTGGGTGCACAAGTGACAAGTCCGAGGCTGAGGAGCTCACTCACTGCAAACGTACATTTGAAAAGAGAGGTCACAACTGAGGCTGTCGGCAAAGCTTGATCCACGTCAAAGAAAGAAAGAGGGAAAGTCTCCAGACAAAAAATTGTGATCAGCGGCCTTCGAAAAAGACTTTCCGGAATCGCACTGTCGTCCCTCCACGCGCTGATATGAAAGCAGGGTTGGGCAGAAATACTCAAAAATGTATTTGGAAATACAAATACTGGGATACATTAAAATAGTAGCTAAAATAATGATACTGAAATATATCTGTAAAAGTGTATCGCGATACGTATCGGAAATACATTTTAAATAGCGGCAAAATGTATTTGGAAATACAAATACAGGAATACATTTTAGGGAGGGCAGAAATATAAATACAGAAATACTGATACTGCAATACATTTTTCAAACTTGTTTGAGACGCCAAATTAGATGAAGCTTGAATTTGGAAGTGGAAGTTTTTGATTCTGAAATTGCTTTCCCGTAGGCTTGGCGTTTTGCCTTGAAGCTAGTGATTTCGGACGACGAGTAGTCTTCAGTGGACTCAAAAAAACGTTCCATCAAAGACTGACCGCGGTCCCTTCCCTGACATCCTGTCTGTCTGACGAGGGATGCGAAAAGACTTCGACCTCTATATATTCTATGTCACCCTAAATTCCATCAAAATGTCACCATGCTCCTGTCCAATAAGGACGTCCCTGTCAACATTTATCACGCATGACGTCACGGTGGACTGAACTGGTATTCTTTGTCTGTAGGTGTGGCCTTGAACATGAAACTTTACCGCGTTGTTGTATGAAAGGACAATACGTGCTTTCGTTGTAGGTTACCTCGTTGAAGATCATGCAGAAAGTGTCATTTGGAATTTTCGAGAATAGTGGACCACATGAAGCATCCTGGAACACATGTCTTTTGTTACGGTTGATAAAACGATACGGTGGCATCCCTGTTTTGAAGGTCCTTCCTACCGAACCTCCGCCGCCGACGCATGGAATGCAATCCTCAAGTTTCGTCTTGCATACTTCAGATAGAGACCTCGTGGATTGAGACCTGATATATTGCCGTCACAGGTACGAGCTCTCCGAGAAACAGCGCGCTAGAGACGAGTCACAGGTGTACGAAGTCTGGGACGGCACAGCGAGGCCACGTCTGACCTCAGTCCTGGGTTTCGGATCACTAAAGCAGCGGGTCACTTTCACGTCGACCGATGACGTACCATTAAGCCGTGCAATATTACGGGCGCAGCCGCAGACACATTCGAATATGTGTTGAACTTCACTGAGTGAGTCATCCTGCTATTTCAAGTCAACCACCGCCAGGCTCGTGCTGCAACGGACTGGCTCAGCTCTGCCCGCTGGGTGTACTGTATACGCTCAGGCAAAAAAGACGGTTAGCAGCGGGCTTTGGATGCCAGCAAACAATGAATCAAGACACCCCCACCTAAGGACCTGCGGCACAAGATCCTCTGACTCCACTCCTGGCACGCCACCTGGTTCGAGTCCCCAACTAAGCAATACTTCTCAGAAGAGAGAAGAGGAGGCATAGAAAAAGAGTTTGGAGAATCGGAAGGAACCTTGGTCAGCATGGCAACAATGCCCCAGCATCTCCTTGACCCTAATATCCTCAGAAGTAAAAAAAAAAAAAAAAAACATTCTTTCGGATTTTTTTTTTAGGGGGGAGGGGGGGGGGGGCGGTATTTCTCAAGAAATGTAACGAAATACATTTCACCCTGATTGTATCGCGATACAAAAAAACATTCAAAATGTATTTCGATACAGGAATACAGATACTAGTGAAAAAAAGGTATCGCGATACAGAAATACAGATACGAAATGTATTTCGGAAATACTATCGCAATACATTTGTATCGCGATACTGCCCAACCCTGTATGAAAGCACCCGAGCTTCTACCACGTGGTTCATGACACAGCCTGAGCCATGTCGACGACCGGTTCGCAGGGGTTGGCGGTGGGGTTACGTTGATGGTCACTCGGATTAGCCCTTGCTGTACTGAGCTACCGCCTGCAGTGCCTTATCGCCGGCTGGTGTCAACAACGAGAACACACACACCCTGTCTACACCAAAACTACAAGCGTTCACCGCACACGCGTCGCCGCCGCTTTTAAGCTTTTGTGAAATTGCTTTCTTTTGCCGCGGAGAACCGCCTTATCTTAACTACGCGCCTGAAATCCTTCCAGGCGGGCGTTCACAATATCAAGCGTTTCGAGAAATGCCCGTGGAGTCGAACTATGGGAAAATTCGGAGCCCGCGATGTCGATATCGTCGCCGTTGTGTTAGTACGCCGTCGCGTACTGCAGTCCCCCGTTGGGGAAGGGAGGGGGGGGGGGGGGGCGGTCTTACTACGATAACATGGCGACAGCGTTTACACTCTATGTATTTACGCGAGGCTTGAGTATTTGGGGATAATGCTGCCGGTTGGTGTGCCCCTTTAGAACATAGAACATAGAACATAGTTTTATTTGAAAAAAATACATTTTTGAAAGTACAATAGCGAGCCGGTGAAAGCCTCAAGGGCTTGTGGACCTGGCTCGGCAGGTGGCGATACAAAAGAAAGACACATTGTAGTAAGGTACGTTCTAAAAAAAAGTTGAAAAAGTTCTCTGACTTTCAAAATTTACAGGTTCTCGGAATCACAAGGTACACTTGTAGGGCCATAAAAGAAAAGAAAAAACTTTGATAACCATAACCATAAAAAAACAAAAAACAACAACAACAACAACAAAGCTTAACCTCACAGTTCTAAATTCCGTAAAGCCTTCCTGAGCTTTTGCCTCGAAGTTATGGATAGAAAGGATTCCGGTAGGCTGTTAAATATTTGCGGAACGTAATACACTCTCGTGCGCTCACCATACTTCGTTCTGATCCGCGGCATTTGGAAGCGGAGCGATGGCCTCATAGGTCGCTGCGCAATGTAGGCTGTAATAAAACTAGAATTCCAGAAATGACGGAGCACAACAGTTTCCCTAAAAAGACCCCCGAAGGATGGCAAACAGAGCTCTTGAAATATAAACTCGCTTGAGACATCTGGCCTGTCAAACGAAACACTTTTCAAAATACCTCTTAGCAAGGAGTCGATTCTCGCACGCCAGAAGAGGGAGCACCCCATAAAGATGGTAACACCGTATCGCAAATAGCTGTAAGCCAATGCATGCGTTACCATTTTTCGCACAGAAAAAGGCAGAAACATTTTAATATTATACAGACAGCATGCAACACTTCTTAATTTTTTACATAGATAAGTCATATGCGTGCACCAGGACAAATCACTGTCGAAATATATTCCTAGGTATTTAACTGTTTTCACATATGGAATAGTTTCGCAATCGCACGATGTGCAACTGGAAGTGTGCAGCGCTACTGGGACGGAAAGTTCGACATGCTTCAGCGGGTGCCTAAAACAGACAAGTTTTGTTTTCGACACATTTACTTCAATTAAATTTGCCCGAAACCAGTCCATTGTAGAGATAATATCATTTTGAAGATTTTGAATGGCTACATGATAATCTAGATGATCCGACACTAACAGCGTGTCATCGGCGTATTGAAAAATTTTACATTTAGAAATAACAGCGGGTAGATCGTTCACGTATAAATTATAGAGTAATGGCGATAGAACTGAGCCTTGCGGGACTCCAGCAGTTAAAAGGGCCTTACTGCTCTTCCGATTTTGAACCACCACCACTTGGGATCGACCTGAAAGATAGCCTTTGAGGAGTGACAGAAACGGACCTCTGAACCCCACTCTGTACAGTTTAGAACAGAGGACGTCATGACTTATGCTGTCAAATGCTTTCGAGACATCCAAAAACACTGCACACGTAAACACACTGTTATCAAAACCAGTATTCAAGAAATCTCCAAAATCTTCCAGTAATGCCTGAGTACCCCGCTCTGCAACAAAACCGTACTGACGATCGGAAAGTAAGTCGAACCTTTGACAGAAGCTAGTCATTGCCCTTAAAACGTGTTTTTCCAGCAGCTGCGAAATGCATGATAAGATTGAAATGGGACGATAGTTCTTGAAATCATTCGTCGCCCCTCCTTTGTGGAGCGGTTTTACAATAGCAATTTTCATTCCCGTTGGCCAATTTCCGGTTGCAATTATATCATTCAGCAGAGCTAGAAGTACATTTTTAAGTTTTTCAAAATTTCTACGTAGATCCCGTATATGAATTTCGTCAATGCCAGAAGACTTTCTTTCCTTGGAAGAAAATAAATACTGGCGCAGCTCGTGTTCTGTTATCGAAGGGAGATACGCAGAAGCTAGATTGTAGTCGTGCAGCGTAACAGTTTGTGCTCTATCACTATCTTGAACTGCGCTTGAAGTGCGAGAAAAAAAGGCATTAAAGTCCTCAATGATTTTCTGCGTAACTGGCGCAAAGGACTTATTTATCACGTCATCAATTGAGCGTTTTTTTGTTCCACCCCGAATCTGATTAGCTAACTGCCAAGTTTTTGCTACGTCAAAACGGTTTCTTTCAAATTCTCCCCTAAAAAACCTGCGTTTTGAGGAACGGACCAAGGCGCATGCTTTATTTCTGGCTAACTTGTATTCGGTCTTGAGTGTTAGTTCACCTGGACAACGCTTGCAGCGCTTCCAGAGTAAGTCCTTGTACTTTATAGCTGCCAAAATGTCTGACGTAAGCCACTTAAAGTGCGCTTTACGTTGTCTAATCACTACTTTCCTTTTTGACGTAGACGAAAATTTTGAAAATAAATCAACAACCGTGTCGTATAACTGTGAAGCCTCGACTGATGCTAATAGGCCGTTCCAGTCAAATTTGTTTACTTTGTCATCGAACCGCGCCTGATCTGTTATCGTTATTTCCTTGAAATCATTGTCGGAGCTCCTATTATTCTTTTTTGATTTTATCTGGCACGCTATATAATAGTGATCAGCCAGTTTTTCAGTTATCACCGCCGCCTTAACCGAGCACTCGAACATGCGTATATTGATGTGATCAATGCACGAGGACACGAATTTGTCGCCTAAAATTTCTTCCCGAGTCGGTAGATGTATTGCACTTTCGATGCCGTACGCTGACATTAGGTTGAGGTAATCGCATACAACATGGCGTGAGGAATCCAATGTGTTTAGATTGAAATCGCCCGCTAAACACAGTTGACTTGTCGAACTGAACTCCGATAATACTTTATCCAGTTCATCAAGAAACAGGTTCGCGTTGCTTGAAGGGGGGCGGTAGATAGCTATCAGGCTGACACAGAAATGCTGGCCAGTAATCTGCAGGCCTATGCATTCCGAATAAGTCATCGTTATTGGAATCTGGGCTGTGCTCCAAATGTTTTTGATGAAAACACAAATTCCTCCCCCCCTACCCGACGCTCTTGTGAAGGCAAAGCGTTCGTAACGAGGAATAGAAAACTGAGTGAGCATATCGTTAGTAATGTTAACTTCAGTCAAAATAAAAACATCTATGATCGCACCCAAATCTCGGACAGTAATCATGAACTGATCCCAGTACTTCCTAATACTTCTTATGTTAACATGAAACACACTAAACGAAAGTTCCGATGATCCTTTGAATTTATTTTTCAGTAACGAAAGACTTGAGAACTCAAGACACTCCATAGTAGCAACTATACAATTTTGTCCAAGTCAGCAACACGATTAACGCGCAACAGTGACGAACTCTCGTCCTTTTTCACAAAAACCTTTCCCCGTTTCACCCACGCGAATTTATATTGATTTTCTTTTGCTTTTTCCTTGGCCAACCAGAACAGCTGTCGGTTCAGCTTCGTAAGGTTCTCGTTGATGTACAGCTGCGGCACAACAGCAGCCGCAACAAGAGTACGCAGTTTGCCACGCGCGCCGAGCCACCGATCTTTCGTTTCTGTTGACTTGAATTTAATCAGCACTATTGGGGTAAACCCAGGCTTAGCAGGGAGACGATGTACTGCTAGGATATCTGAAGTTGCGAAGTCGGATATCCCAAGCTGTACCGCGAGGTCGTTTACAGCTTTTCTGAGATCTTCGTCGCTTGCTGGTGGTAGCCCGTGAATTTCCAGGTTTGCACGACGGCTATACTGCTCTCCGTTGTTAATTTCTTCTCGCAGGGATTGGATCGTCTCCGCTTGGCCACTAACAGTTTCTTGCAGCTCCGCGTGTTGCCTTTCTAGCGTACAGATCTTGTTCCCGTTTTCCGCTGCGCTTTCTAGAACAGAGTTGTAGTTAGCCGATAGTCCGTCTACCTTGGTGTCCAACTCTTGTATATGGGCTTCGAGCCTCTCGACCGTAGGCTTCAGAGTCAGCAACTCGTCCACCTTAGCAGGTAGTGACAGTAGCGTGTCAACACTTCGCTTCATTGCCAGCAAGGAATCTAACTTCAGTCCAAAGGACTGCAACTGGGCTGAGACTGCTGATTGGCTCTCGTCCGACGAGTTCTGCGAAGAACACGCTCCGCTGTGGGGCCCGCTTCTACTCTCCTGCGTGCGACAGGTTTTGCAACGCCACTTATCGCGTTTTGCTGATCCCATACTTGCAAAGGACGCTTCATTAACTCCAGCACACGCCTGGCCCAGGTGGTACACATTTTTGCACACTGAACACAACAAAAACTTTTCATCATTAACGATCTTTTCCAGACAAGCCAAGCACACTTTCTCATTATTCATTGTGCACAATAGTTGCAGGCAAACACTTCAGTCGGTGGCAGAAAGGGAGGCAAATTTTCGAAGAAAGTCTTTGAAAGTACTCTCACCTGGTGAAGAAAATACAATCGAGTAGGTAAGATTGATTCAAAGCGCTTCGCCACCGACTGCGTTGACGACTTCGCTGAAGCTGACTTTTATGGTCTTGTGGGCGGCGACGAGCATGCGCTGTTGACGATGGCACTGCGATGAAAAGGGGGGCGTGAAGGGACCATGCGAAGTCGATTTGCTGACGTTGCTCAGCCTCGTCACGGTGCCAGCATGTTCCGTCTGGGAGAAACCGCAGCGTCCCCGCGTAGAAAACTGGTGAAGAAAATACAATCGAGTAGGTAAGATTGATTCAAAGCGCTTCGCCACCGACTGCGTTGACGACTTCGCTGAAGCTGACTTTTATGGTCTTGTGGGCGGCGACGAGCATGCGCTGTTGACGATGGCACTGCGATGAAGAGGGGGGCGTGAAGGGACCATGCGAAGTCGATTTGCTGACGTTGCTCAGCCTCGTCACGGTGCCAGCATGTTCCGTCTGGGAGAAACCGCAGCGTCCCCGCGTAGAAAACTGGTGAAGAAAATACAATCGAGTAGGTAAGATTGATTCAAAGCGCTTCGCCACCGACTGTGCCTGATATTATCGCCCGTGACGCCAGCGAGTGAGATGGCGACAGGCATGACTGCTCAGTAAACAGGCGTCGGCGGCCATGTTTTGCTGGTTGAAGCGAACCCCCTTGTCCTTGACAGCGAGCGGGGAAATGCAAAAAAAAAAGATTGTATCGGCCGTTTTGCCAGAACTAGCGACGAGTGTCGTCTGCGGTTTCCGGCAACTATTTTGCCATAATCGTGAGCTTAGCGAGGAAATGATTTTTGCTAGCCACAGAAAACTACCACGCAGAAAGGGAATGCTTGAACATGTTTTTGTTCTGGATATATATCAGGGATATATATGAGAGAGAGAGAGAGAGAGATGAAGGTAGAGCGGAAGAGGGAATAGCATATAGTGTCGCAGGAGAATAAAGTAAACAAAGTTCCTAGTGGCCGATGGCTGCATGATCTTTTCTCGGATCCCTAGTCCGTAATATGATACCTCTTTGTACACAGTAGTTTCTCCTTAATTTAAGTGTGTGAACGATTTCTTTAGTTATCATTGGCCTCATCTGAATAAAAATATATAAAAGATGTGTGTTGGTTTCATGAAACTGGAACTCAGAGTCAGTTCTTGTATAAAACACTGCTAAGTGTAGGCTTTGAAAAAGGACCCTACTTTGGGGAGTTGTATCTTCTTTCTCAATAAAATGATGCAGCATGTTTTTAATGGAAATGAATGCCGAAATAAAGTATAACAGGTTACCTAAATTTAAAAAAAATCGAGGGTGGTGTTTTTTTTTTATTCGCATCGGAATTTTTCTTTGTTTGATATTTTTTTCCATGTTTGACTAAATATATCCTAACTATTGTATCACACAGATACCTTAGTTATTTTTTAAATATTAGCTATATATTAGTAGAATAATATCTGCATATTATATCATAATGATTAAATTATTTCATGAGATACAGACCTCCAAAGTTTGCCATTTGTCGTTCGAGCAGGCATGTTTGTCAATTTTTAGAAAAATAAATAAATTTTAAATAAATATGGTTACTTTATATTACAAGCAAGCTATACCCATAGTTTGCGCCTAAATGTATTAGAGTTCTCCTAATGTTATCGCTTTAGTTATTCACTCTCAAACGGGCCCCCTCCATCAGTGCGCGTTAATGCAACTGTCCACCACCTCATGCCTTACGATTTTTCCTGTCCCCAAGTATTTTTTCTAGTCAAAACTAAGTTTGGATTCGTTCATACCAGACACTAGACAATAACATATAAAAACATCAGTTGATTTGAAAATGTCGACTAGCCATCCTTTGGTCGATCTTATCTGAAATCACCCGTCTGCAACAATACGAGTTGCTTAGCGACGTTAGTTGCGAGCGTACCGCCCGGCGGACGCACCGCCCGACTCCGCAGAGTCCGCGAAAATATTTACAACTATTCACATATTTACACCCCGGATCGTTCTACTGAGCGTCAAAAACTCATCGGTGCTACCGTCGATTCCCAACGAACACCTCGAGTGCCGTGGTTCACGATCTCGTCCAGTGACCGCATGGCGGTCACCTTAATCGGACACGCAATCATCTCGGGACGCTGTTCAACCTGTTGCACTGCCCGGTAGCGCGACTGAACTGCTCCCGGACCCCGCGGCGCTTTCACATTTAACGTCGCTTTTGCGGGGTTGCAACTTGATAGGTGGCCCTCAAAGGTTCCTACGTTTTTGTTGCATGCGACGCTCACAGACTTTTGGCCGGAGCCGATCGCGGGTAAACGGAACATACTAAAATCTAGTTGCCGAAAACCATGCTCACGCCAGTCCTCTGTCCCTTGATAGCGGGAAGGAAAGACGGAGAAAAAAGTAATCATTTTGACTCGCTCAGTTTTCCTGGAGGGCCTTTGTTCCGGGGGTCGCTTGGTCAACCTGATGGCTACTGGTCCGTCGACGCGGCGACAAAGGGCACCATCGGCGGTCTCCGCACCCTCGCTAGTCTGGGACCGGTGTTGTTCGCAAACACCCGCGCTGCGTATTC
Organism: Ixodes scapularis; assembly: GCF_016920785.2. Lineage (NCBI taxonomy): Eukaryota > Metazoa > Arthropoda > Arachnida > Ixodida > Ixodidae > Ixodes > Ixodes scapularis. The sequence continues at coordinate 49,155,101 of NW_024609868.1, read as the reverse complement.
CAGCAGTGGGGGATGCAAGCACAGCGCATTTTCTCGCTCCGAGATGCGCTTTTAGTTTGTGCGCTGACGGGGTGTCCACTCTGGGTGGTCCCCGCGAGCCGTCTCGAAGGCAAAAAGCTGCACTTGCTTCTTGTTGCGTCACCGTACTTTGTTCGAGAACGGGGTTGACCTCAAAAGGCGCAGGTGCGCTCTTCCCAGCAAAGTAGGCTGGCGTCGTCCCGAAGGGGAATGCCTCGGATGCATTCCGGGTGTTGAGTCACCTCCGTTTGGGAAGGCGTTCGGCCGAGACACTTGTTCCCCTCCGTCCACAAAGTCCAAGGCCGGAAATTGACCTGGTTCGCTATCTTGGCGAAAGGAGATGGATGCTGCTGTCTTTGCAGTCCACGGTAAGCCGCACGTTGGGGCGCCAGATGTCGGATTCGCCCTTTTGGTGAGGGGTACCACTTAGCAACACAGAGTGTTCGTTGGGTCCGGATAAAGACGTGTTTATTGACTGCAATGTCAGCACGCTTCGCTCTTAGACAATGAAAAGTCTGGGCGCTGGCTCAATTGCCAGTATCACCCGGTCGGTTTCCCGCGCTGCCGCATTAGACAGATTCACGGGAAGTCGGAGGCCCACAAAGAAAAACCGAGCTCCGTAGAGCCAGGGCCTCCGCCGACGAGAGCCCCTGGCCCACCTTCGGGACCAGCTTATCTAGCCTCGGAGAGTGGACGCGCCCGGGGAGGTTACTAGCAGTCGCGTCCATTATAACTCTCAAGGGTGTGCCGAAGGCGCGTTCACCCAAATGGGCAAGGGAGAGCCGGCCCCTTCGGGGAATTCGGCCTCGTGGTTCCTTGTATCCGGGAGGCCGCCGCCATTGGTGACGACGACTCCCACGGCCTGCTTGAAGCTAGGCCTGGATAGGGATAGAGGGGACCCCATGGTTCCCACAGTATTGACAACACAGGCACACAGACACGCAAATCTGAAGGCATACATAAAAACACATATAACGAAAACGAAAAAAAAAAAAGTAGTCTGGATACCATAACCTGCATTGTGAGTTAATCTCCCGACCCCAGCGAAAACGTTCCGCACCCTTTCATAAACGTGACCTCTTCGTGTGTGATGGCTATGGATTCAACCAAACCCACTCTTGGTTTTTGCGTGTTGTAGTAACAAAAACATTATCGTTGGTCATTTATGATTGCGATAGCATTTGTCATGAGACTCACGACACAGCTCACTGTGAATACGACGTCGCAAATTTTGAGTAAACACTTTATTTTAATAATGGTTTACGATGCAGTCATCGACGTCAGCGCGCCACTTTGAAGTTAAATGATTGCTTCGTAGGTTGGACACGAAAGCGTACTGCCGCTTTGTGTATGCGTGGAGAGGATTTACCCCAGCCAATCGGTAGCGAGCACGGAGTGCGCATGCGTTCTCTGCCATCTTCGAATTGGGTGCGGATGTGAAGGAGTGCTTTCTGCCACTCCGCATACGCACGGAGCGGATTTACCTCCTGCTTTTGTTACGAGGCCATATACCATATCGTGAAATCTGGGTGAAGTGGTTGAAGAATGATATCGCATTATTGTGTTGTTAACTTTCTCTTGCAGTTCTTTTTTTATTATATTCTCGTACACATAATATCACGTTAATATCGTGAATGTTCATGTCGGCTCCACGGTTAATTACCCTCACCATCTGGCCGATAGAAACGCACACATCTACACACACTCACAAACGCACACACACATACACAGGTAGGCATACACCCCACTCAGAGAAGAACGGAGAAAGAGGCCGAAAGAGGGGGGGGGGGGGGGGTGTGCGGGTTCAGAAGGTAGCATAGACTGCATCAGTCGCTCTTGTCTCTGCGGCGAGAGGTCATGTTCGACTCTGGCCTCCCCGAGGCCGCGCTTTGAGCATTTCTAAGTCAGGCCACCTATTCTTGAGCGAGTCGGATTTGTTTTTTCCGTCATCCACGAATCGCTTCATTTTGCCACACTTTAAAGCACAATGAAACAACAAAAAAAGGCACCGGATTTGTTTGCAAGAACTTCTGTACTTTCCCAGCTAATGTTATGAACGTTACAAACCTTCCTAGCTGGCCATCTCGTCCAGCAGTCATCAGGTAGTGTGAGACCTCTAAAATAATAAAAATAAACATTATTCACGCATATGTTTATAGAAGAATACAGGAGGTGGAGTGTGCAATGCTCGAGGTTGTTAACCCAAACAGGCAATTGCCGTTTTCTTTTTTTTTTTAATGCGAAAGCATTAACTGTCTCATGGAGTGAGCTGACGTCATCAGTCTGAAGCGCGAACGCGGCTCCTAGTTTCCGCCACGATTCCAATAGGAGTGATTCGCCTTCGGTTCCATTGGCTGGCGCGCGTCGACGGGGCTCCCTTTGGCCGCTGCACCATGGCCTCCGAGATCCTGAAGCGCGCGTGCGCTGGTACGCAACAGACGACAAAGAAAGCGGACGAGCAGCTTGCATCTTTCGCATTCAGAACTCATAGGAAATGCTTAAATATACCTCGAACTTTTTTTTTCTTTTGGGGGGGGGGGGGGGGGGGGGAGGGGCTAAAAAAAGATAATATGAAATCTATTTGTGCGGGGCAAATTGCCAATCTGAGGCACTAACCTAACAGGTAAAATGTGATGCCACCAAAATACCCTTTAAAGTAAAATGTGAATATGCGCCGATGTCCTGCTATGCGCTAACTTTTTAGATTATTGAGATCTGGAAAGCTACATTGAGCCCTTACTTGAACGAGTCCAGGACCCCTCGAGGCAGGTTTCAACCACCTATGAATGTAAACTCTAATTTCCAAAATTCAGAGGATTAGCATCCTGCCTGAATACGCATACGAAATTTGATTGCTTTACGTAGATTACGCTGGCAATTACCATTGAAATTTTAAGTTGTATTTAAAGTCTTGATTCGCCTCAAAGGTTTATGAATATAGGATATCTAAAACTGGCGCTCGGCCATGCATTTTTATTTATGTGTTACAGAACAAACCTGCTAGAGCTTCAATGTAATGCTGTGTTTGTGGTTGCGTAGAGCCATGCGACCTCACACTGGGGTTCGATCTTCACTAAATCATGGTTGAATGAAATTGTTAAAACACATTCAGACAGGGGCTCGATCCCCTTTGTAATCAGGAAATAAAAGAACACTGGAGGTCGACTTTCTAGTATAGGGAGTATTCCCGCGACGTCTGTGGCCGCCAAAGATCTGTGCTAGTTGCGCGCTCAGAAGAGTCAGAAGGCGCATTTCTAAACCTCTCAAGTTGCCGTGTGTCATCTGGTGTTTGGCGTAGATACCGGACATTCGATGAAACGATGTTCGATAAAACTGAGTCTCATTGAATGTCCGGTATCCACGCCAAACACCAGATGACACACGGCAATCGCTTGACGCCGTTTCATCGAATTTTGCTTTACTGTATTTTGGAACTTTACAGTACATCCTAGGGATTAGATCTCTTATTCTTGTGTTTGAAATTGTCTTGATACTGCTTTCGAATGTCCCTAAATATAATTATTACCCCTGTCATTTTTTTACCTAAATGTGCGTTACTGAATCATGGAAAGTTGATGCAAAACAAGACTTGAGTGGGTATGTGCCTTACACTTTTCTGTTGAGGTTAAGCCGCTGTTCTCCACCATACACTTTCTTCCCACTTCATCCAACTGTTTGTTCATGTATAAGAGGCACTTCCTGAAAAGGGATGCAGCTATTCTCCGCTGCGCCTCTTTTAAATATTTTGTTTAACTATTTAGTTGTTTTTTTTTTATTCAGGGGCAATTTTCGACATAGGTCGAAAATTCGGCAGGTTCACGGATTCGTCGATTGCAACAAATGAGCATTCAACATGGAGACGGGACACTGCTTCAAGGACGGCTTCTTGAAGCAGGCAACGTCTGTTCAGGGAAGAAAGTACGCACTTGAAAGGACATAGAACGTTCATCACTTCACTCAATAATCACAGGTTTAGAGGGCCCATGAAACGAGTTTTGGGCTGGTATAAATCACTTTAGATTCGAGTTTTACTAATAGCACATCGTTCAGTGGGCCAAAACAAAAAAAGGTAGAAAGTCAAAAGCCTGACTTTCAGTGCGAAAATAAAAAAACATACAGCCGACTATTTCCTACCTCCTCCCCTTCGTAAGCTTTTCACTGTGATACATCCGCGGTTCCTAAAGCGCGTCACCGGGTTCAAACGCACGTCACACGATCCCGGACCTCCCTTATTCTCTTTACCCCTAAGCTGACCCTGCGGTGGAAGCTACAAGCTTGCCCGACCAATCAGCCGCCTCCCTTTAATCACCTGACCTCATTCTCTGCGCGTGAGTATGCGCGAGAGAGCGTCATCGCGTGGAAAAAGTGTGGCTGGCCCAGCGAGCACGTAGCTTCCACAGCACTCTCAGCTTCGGGGTGAACGGGGTGGGGAAAGCAACTTTTGTCTGAATTTTCAGGGACGGGCTAATCTTCTAGGGGGACAATGGCTCTGTCCGGGTATACAAACGAGATTCCGAGCAAGAGGGGACTCCCCCTTTTCGTCTTCTTAAACTGTTTGGTAGAATTCGAGATTTATTAGTTGAGGAAAAAAGCTAAACAGGAAAAAGTTGAAAAAGCGTTTCATGACCCCTTTAAAAAAAGAAAAAATGTCGAGCCGATACTCGGTTACAAGTGAAGAAGGTAGGATAAGCTCCTCCCACAAGTGTGATGTGCCCGTTTCAAATCTCTCCGCAGTCGAAAGAAGAGTTCACTGGAAACGCTCCTTGTTCCGCTTCAATGGATTCCCACTTGTCTCCGATCCCACTTTTTAAGAAAGCGACCTTTGTACTCATTGGAGGGGGAACCGAGTCCCTGAAAGCAGCCTTTGTATCCATCGGAGGGGGAGGCGAATCCCCGAAAGTCGTATTTGTTTCCATTGGAGGGGCAAAACTCTAATCTCCCTCTCGTGGCTTCCACAATGTTAAGTCAAAGTCGAACGATAAATAAAATATGTAGAGAAAGGCAAGACCCTCCTTGCGCGTTGGCCGCGACGTCACGGAAACGATGGGACGCTATTGGATGCGGAGGTGGCGGAGGGATATATGATTCCCTTTGAGGGGCATTTGCCGCTACCTTCTTAAAGGGGCACTCAAGTGTTTTTTTGGGAAGCTACTTTTTGGTGCGATGGCGTTAGGGAAGTGTCAGTGAATGAGTATCTTTAGTTTTAGAAGGCAGAACCGCTTATTAATCACGCAGGAATAAAATACGTGCCGACTTTTTTCTGTTTCTGTGCCGACCAATGTAATTATCGTATGTTTGAAAAATTTGGCGGCCTTTGTAAAGTTTCTCTAAAGAAACAATTTTCAGTTCATTTAGATATCGTGTGCATGATAACTTCGCAAGACGTAAAATTGTTCCAGTTTAGATACGCGATACTGTAATTATCGTTTCACAAACAAGAAATATGTTTTCTCCTTGCCTTCCTCCGCGGGGGGTGAAGTTCCCGTTCCCTCGGGATGCGCGGAAGCGCACGTATCATGAACTCGCGCCTCTTAGCATGCTGGTCTTGCCGGGCTCCTTCTATCAAACATGGCGTCGGTGGTGATCGTCGACGTAAACGGCGTGGTGAAAGCTCATCGTTCCGCGTAAAAGCGCTATCCTTGACTGAATTTTCGTCGTGTGTCGCTGTGATAACCCAGCACGTACTAGAAGGGAAGATCCACCTACTCGTGCGGCGATGTCGTTGCGGCACTCTCAAGACTGCAAAACGCCCGTGCCGTCGTGTTTGTTTACTTCGACTGCAGTGGAGCTTTCTACGCATTTGTCTCCTCGAACATCGCCCGGATTTTTTATTTGGCGGATTTCATGCGTGTGCTCAAGTTCAAGGTATTACCGGAACGTACCGTATAAAGGATGCGAATTTTCACGCGTTTTCATCATCGGAGATAAGTGATTAGTGTTAGCAATGGGCTGGACGCTCGCAACGTCTATCTGGTCACGAAATCATATTTCTACGTTGCTATATCACTGCTAAGATTACATTGTCTTTTATAATCGTAGAAAAGGAGTGTGGCGATATTTGTACTATTGGCAAAGTCGTTAATTAGAGTCGTGATCGTCCAAGACGGCGTACTGAATCTTTTTCTTTTTCTTTTTTTTTCCATCCACTGTACCCTGCAAGCCTATCATGAAAAAAAAAATAATAAAGCCTTAGGCTATAGAAAACTGCCTGTTTATATTCTGTTATGGCATTCAGTGGCAGTGCGTCCCCTTTTTAGAGGCGCGGTTGAAGCAGCTGACGGCGGCATAGAAGCGGTCGCCGTGCTGCCGATCCGCTGCGCTTGTTGCAGCGGTTGCAGGTGTGTGTACGCGCGGCGTAGAGCGGTCGTTCCGGTCGCTCCGGTTGCAGCGGACGCAGTCGTGGGTAACGCGCTCGTTGCACATGTCTGAACCGGCCTGCCGTCCTCCCGAGGCGAAAGTCAACGTGGCGACATCGTTTGACATCACGTACCAGAGGTTACGCTGCGATGCCAAACGTTTGTTTGGTTACGGCTTGCCCCAACCGCAAATCGCAGAACGCCCGAAAAGATCTGCGTTTTGTCGTCCTCGGAACCCGAACACGCCTCCGAAGCGCTGCTATCATCCACATCGCGCGTCGGAGTGTCTTCATAGGAAATCATTCCCAGGTCGGCTGTCCGCCGAAGAATTTCAACCTCTAACGGCGTCAGGTCCACGAGCGAGAAAACTCCGCCATGATCGCAGCTCGAATGACAAAGAAGTTCGGCCGGTGCGGCTACCTTGGGATCACTGCGCGACGGAACGTCGTCCAACGCCATTGGCCCGAGATCGTTTTTATATGCGAGCGGTGACCAATGAGAGTGGTTTCGTTTTCAGATGGATCCGAGGTTCGGCGGCCTTCAATTGCATTTTTATTAAAAAAATAATCGCCATATGACTAAAATTTTTGGTTTTTAGGGATACTTAAGGTGTCTAGATTTAGTTGTCATCATCAAAACACGAACTTAAAAACCACTTGAGTGCCCCTTTAACGTGTAACCGACTATAGTGTTACCGTTCATACTGGCTAAATTGAAAAAAGACAAAAAAAAAAAAAAACTTAACATTTATTAGAGAAAAAGGGTAGACACATGAAGTAAGGAAACGAAAGTTTCTTAACACTCTAAAAAAGATTGTACGTCTACTCTCACGCACAACACTCGAAGAGCCAATCACCGCAACTTACGGAGGCAGCTCAGCGAATGACACTGGCGAAACATATGTTTAGACCAAAAACCGCAGTCTCAGTTGTGACATTAAGCAATGCAACGCGTCGCGCTTGCATTACTTAATGTCACAACTCAGACTGCGGTTTTCGGTCTAAACATATGTTTCCGCATTGTAGTCGCTGAGCTGCCTCCGTAAGCTGCGGTGATTGGATCTCCGAGTGTTGTGCGGGAAAGCAGACGCACGGGCTTTTTTTAGAGTGTACTTGATTACTCCACTGGAAACTAAATTTTATAACTTATACTGATTAGTACAACATTGCTATACTCCCGTGCCTAAAGAAAACTATTTTCTATATACAAAATACCTACTGCTCAAGGACCGAGACGCGCGAAACACGTGCGTCCTACTTCCCTCCATCCTACGAGGGAGGCGAGGCGGTGGCTTCCAGCCGTGGCCACCTGGGAGCAGGACCGCGGGCGCAAAGATGCGCTACGATAAGAAATCGAAACGCAGAAACGCGTCCAAACTAAACGTTTTTTTTTTTTGTTTAGGACGCCGTAAAATGCTGGCTTTGCCTTATATTTGTCTAAAAAAGAAAGTTGATTTAGTGGTCTTCAATGATGCTTAGCAAGTTTTTCAATGAAACCATATGTTTAGATTCATTAAGGGAAACAAATTAATAAATCTTAGCTAATTATTTGCTATTTTGTATGTTTTAGCAATCCTTAAAGTGCGCCACGGTTGGTAGTTTGTTCCCGCAAAACATTTCGTGTTTTCTCGAACAGCATAGTTTTAGGGATTTTCGAAAGCTTCAGCAGAAACCTACTCTATATACCAAAATAAAGATACTTTTAGGATATATGTAGTTGCTGAGAATGAGAAAATAGCAAGGTGAAGCTTGAGTAGTTCCGTCTCCTGCAGCGCGAATTTCCTACCTTCGAGAACTCTTCGGCGTCTCATGAATATCGAGAGCCGTTGCAGGATGGCGGAAACGATCTACAAAAACTCCCTAATATATAGGGTGGCATAAGCGGACCTTCCGTTGTAAGGAGAGCCGGAAAATTCGGCGCCTCCCACAGAAGGCTAAAACTTTCACCCATTGTGCACCGAGCTGAAATTTCAAAACGTAATTGTCTACCTTAAAAAAAAAGAAAAAAAAAGAAAATAGAGCAAAATATTAGCCAAAGTCACGACAACGCTAGAGAGTTCTCTAAGCGACGCTAAGCACGCTATTTTCTATAGGGTGCTGTCTCCCGATAGCCGCAGCGAGCAGACGACGCACTCTGTTGTTTGCTGGCTGCGCCTATGGGTAGATATGGAGTTTCCGTAGATCGTTTCCGCCGTCCCGCAACGCTTTCCGCAAGCCGCTACGATACCATGAACTCTAGAGCCAAGGCTATTGGCGCGCAGGCGCAGTAGCGGCTTCTTCGTTGCGGAGCGCTTAGCGAAAGGGGAAACGCGGTCTACGAAAACTCTCTGATGTCGCCACTAGTAAATAGCGTCTTTTATGCCCGAGTCCCACTAGAGCGACCAACAGAAAGAAACGACAGCGACAAGCCTCAAAACTGATTCTTTCGTGATTTGACAGGCTTTGAGGATAAAGGAGGCTATGCTCAAACACGAGCATCATGCTCGCGAGGGTAACTTTGGCAGGTTTGCAATCATTCGTGCTTACTTCATGAGCACCGATCGACTAAACTCCTCCCAAAGGTACCATCGCGAGCATGCTGCATGTATTGGAGGCTTGTCCGTGTCGGTTGTTTTTATTTGTCGCTCTAATGGGACTCGGGCATTAGAGCAGGGGTCTCAAAACCCCGGCCCGTGGCCGAGATCCGGCCCGCGGAGACCATCCCAGCAGCCTGCGGCTGGCCGCGGTTGTTGCATTGACGTCCGGCCACCGGCGCAAAAGTAAGAGCGTGCGAAGAAACGGCCCTGCGACGCTCAGCAAACGCTTCGTATCCATTCTGATTTTGCATCCTGCTGATCATTTTGTGTCCCATTTATTGCATCATCACCGGCATCTCCATTCTTCATTCCCTGTATTATGTCTGTGTGATTACGTCAAAATTATTTTGCGTTTTCCTGTTTAATATCGATATTGATATTTACTTGAGCCCTGAAGAGCCGCGGCGCCGTGGAAAGGCAAGCCGCCCATACCGTAAAGGCACGCTGCGCCGCGTTGATTGATGATAAAATATTATTGTACAGCAAGATAAAAAAAAAATGGAGATGATGGTTTAAATGGAGCTTCTGGACGAGGGTGAAGGGTTGATGTTGGGGGTGTTTCTGTCCCTGTTCATTGGTGCAGCTGCCATTGGGACATTTCTGAGGGAGAACTGTGCAGGGGTTCGGAGCGCTGATGGTCGTCAAAGTATATGTGGGGTGTCTAAAATAACCAGGCTCGGTCTAAAATGGGCCGTAAAAATTGGCGCAAGCACGTAGAAATCTAAACGTTTTGTCAAAGGTGTATTTTACAGGTCAGTTTTATCTTACAAAATTACAAAGCGGAGCTCTCTTTCTGCAATAGATAGGGCCAGGGTCAACGGCGGGCAGCGATGCAGACGACCGAGTCGAGTGACGGGGGGAGCTTGGCGCACGTATTGATAGATGGTGCTACCTCCTTGTCGAGACTAAAGCCCCTGTATTCGGGGAAAGTGGCGGCTTCTCTTGCCTCGACTCCTCTAAAAAGCGTAATCACACCACCTCTAAGCTCCGGTATGAGACGGTGGCATTGTGTTATGTGTTGAAACAATGGGTTGACCTATTTAGGAGACACATTAGTGACTATTAAAATTTCGCCGGAACTTAGCGTTTAAACAGTTCTTTCTGAAAACTTTAAAAAACCCGCCATGAATATAATCTCTCTTCTTCCAACCCCTATTTATGCCAAAATAATTACAACTTCGACTTTGACACCATTTGACGTCACGTGACACCCTGACTTGACTCCGTGACGTCAGGTAAACGGGTGCGTTGTCAGGGTGCCAAATTGTGGTGTCAAATTACGCCAGATCACGTGACGTCATTCAATTAACATTATGTTATTCACTGCGGGCGAAACGACTGTGAGAAGTGTCTTGGACAAATTTAAACGATCACTCCTTAAATACTTTTGTAGACAACAATTGCTGCCGATTCGTTTCTTAATTTTTGTTTGTTTTATTTCTAAGGCCTGAAGAAAAATAAATCAAATTTGGCATTACCCTCGCTGCAGTGCACGTTACAGCATCTCCCACAAAACGTAAGTTTAATCAAATACCTTAGTAATCCTTCATCAATTAAGTAAAATAGCCGGCACCAACATGAACGTACGAAAACTCTTAAAATATGCTAAATAAAATTATAAAAGACTTTTCAAATGGTTTGACATTGACGCATTTTTTAATTTTTTTTCACAAAAGCGAATCGTTTTTATTAATATTTACGCCACTAGAAGTAATTCAGGTGGAGGTAGCCCGAAACAAAAGGTGCTTAACTAAAGCTAAGCACCATTTCTCGGCTTTCTTTGATTGGAGAGATGATTGCCGTGTGAAATGTCCGATGTAAAATTGGTTTTGGTGCCGTAATAGTAGTTTTATCGTTTAAGGAACAAATAATCTAGATAAACTCATTATTGTTTGAAAAAAAAAAATAACCCGAGATTGCCTCTCCGGCTTTGGTTGCGAGCGACAAGAAACATGACTGTCGTCGTTTCCGGCGCGCGCAACCAGCGTAGCATGTTGAGCTCGTCTGTTTATATGGGCGTGAGTCGTTTTGTGTTCAGCAATGTGTTCAGAGGAAATTTCCCTAACCGACCTAGTTTCTAGCAAACACCTGTCGCAAGTACGCGCCTTCGAAAGCACTGTGCGGGTTGTTTGTTTTCGTAGTGGGAATGGCCCAATTAAGCCTAACGTCCCGCGTCAACTATACAGCTTGTGCGAAATGGATTGAACGCACTTTAAACTGACCGCATAAATCAGTATCTTAACTTATCGCAATGTAATTTACTGCAGAGGTGCTCGAAGCTGATGCATTTATTAATTGAGGGTATGAATGCATGAAACCTCTGGAATGAAAAAGAAAGAAAAGAAAAACTGTTTTCTTTTTTTCTATAAAAAAAAAAATGATCGCTGAGCGTTTTATCTCAAAATTACCAGAAAATCATTGTGGGTCATTCTGGCGAATATTACGATTAAAAAAAATTGTGAAATGGAAAGAAAATCAAATTGGACTTTCTATTCTTCACTTTATTTGGCCCAAATGAGCGCCACATGCAGTAACACATAATATTTTATTAGTGTACTTGAACGTATAGGGAAAACGCATTGTAATAGTTTTTTGGATTTTACTCAGGTCAGCCAATCTTTCCAATATTTTAGCGAAACCTTCCACCATTGCAGCTTTAGGCACCTCTGTAGTAAATCCCAGTGCGATAATAAAGAAAGACATCAAGAACTACGCACAACACGGTATCAGTACCAGTGTTGTACACGTTCCTCAAAAAAAGTAACGAAAGCTCGTTCCTCGTTCCTTCTGATTTTTGGAACGCGTTCCCGTTACAAGCTCCATCTATGAGAAAGGAACTCGTTCCCGCTACAGTTTAAAAAATGGAACGTGTCGTTACATATACGTTACATTTGTGTTTTTTGCTAATTACCATATTTAGTTAAATCAAGCAGAGTTTTTTTTTATCTATCCCGTTAACAGTCAACATATATATATATATATAAGTTTCTATGTCGTGATGGAAGGGCACCCGGAGAAGAAAACACGCGGAAGCAGGGTTTCATTTCTTGATATATTCATGGTAAAAACCTCAGCTATTAACCATGTCCATGCTTGTAGTGCACAATTCAGACGAGCCAAGTGTACTTTTACCCAAGATAGCACAAGCGTTTTACAACAACCTCGCACGTTTCAATTTAACGGACTCCCGTGTTAGAACTTAACAACAGTTGCTTCTCGATGTCGCTGTTCGCAAGACGAGCAAGTAAAGGAGAAGGTAGGGCTTTTGGAAAGTCACTCTTGAAAGCTACCAATACTTCGTTATGAAGGTTGGATTTGCTGTTCAGTTCTAAGTTGGGGGACAAGAGAAGGAATAAAGGTTATTTTTTGTGTATTTTGTAAGTGACCAATGTTCGTTATACAAGGGTGAGTCCGATATCTGGCAATCTGTGATCTTGTTGTAACTGTAGGTCTCGTTATTGAAGTTCAGAAATGGTTGTAGTCAGAATACGATTTCTGAGTGTGTAAGGATTAGTGGAACAAAAGAAAGTAACCGAGTTGAAAACAACCCTCCTTCTTTGTCTTTTCCTACTACTAAAAGTTTTGCTTTTTGTACCGCAGTTTCGGGCACTCAAAAAAGAATCAATGCCCACCAGCTCTCCTGCACCCTTAACTGTTAGCAAGCGAGGACCACACAATATAGTTCATAAGCTTAGTGGCCAAAAAGTTAACGAGATCCTGCACTTCGTAAAGATATTGTTTTTTTTTCATACTTTCTCTGTTAGAAATAAAATAAAAATGACCCCACTGGACGAAAAAAAGGAACGCCGTTACTCTTTCCGTTCCAGTAAAAAAGTGAAAGCCGTTTACAACTCCCTGTAACACCGAATTAGAGCGCAGCTCTTGAGGAGGAGGAGGGAAGGGCACTGGGGGGGGGGGGGTGAAGTGACCTGGGGAGTCACGTGTCAATGCCGATGATGTCATCAGTGACGTCACTGATGACGTCATCAGTGACGATGACGATGCGGACTCTGATGACGCCATCAGCGATGATGACGATGACGATGCGGATGTCGCTGACGTCATCAGTGACGTCACTGATGACGTCATTCGTGATGATGACGATGACGATGCGGATTCCGGTGACGTCATCATTGACGTCACTGATGACGTCATCAGTGATGATGACGATGACGATGTGGATGCCGGTGGGGTCATCAGTGACGTCACTGATGACGTCATCAGTGATGATGACGATGACGATGCGGATGCCGGTGACGTCATCATTGACGATGACGTCATCGGGGAGGCCACCTGACCTCGGCGGGGGTCACGTGACCCTGGGGGTGGTCACCTGACCTCGGGGGGTGTCACGTGACCTCGGGGGTGGGGGTCACGTGACCTCGGGGGTGGAAACGTGACCTCGGGGTGTGTCACGTGACTTCGGGAGGGGGGTGTCACGTGACCTCGGGGGGCGGGGGGTTTCGCGTGACCTCGGGGAGTCACGTGACTTTGGGTGTCACGTGACCTTGGGGGTCACGTCACCCTGGGGGAAGGGTCACGAGGGAGGGGTCACGTGACCTTGGGGTGACCTTGGGGGTCACGTGACCTTGGGATGACCTTGGGGTGACCTTGGTTACGCCGACGCCGACGCCGACGCCGCTCAAGCCGGGAACGGGCCCCTAAGAGCTGCGCTCTAAGATGTAACGCGTTCCCGTTTCAGTTCCAGCGATGCAAAATGGAACGGTGGCGTTCCTTCGTTCCTCCTAAAAGGAACGCGTTCCAGGAACGCCGTTCCTTGGAACGCCGTTTCGTACAACACTGATCAGTACCTAGCTGTGCATGTAGACGATCAACAGAAAATAAAGCCAAGTAATCAGTGCGCCATTTTAGAGCGCAGCTCTTAGGGGCCCGTTTCCAGCCTTAGCGGCGTCGGGGTAACCGGGGGGGGGGGGGTTACGTGACCCGCCCCCCCCCCCCTCGAGGTCACGTGACCCCCCCCCGAGGTCACGTGACCTCCCCCCCCCCCGGGGTCACGTGACCCCAGGGGGGGGGGGTCTCGTAATCTCGCAGGTTATCACTATTAGCGTCATTGGGATGTTGATGCTCCTTGAACGAGCCCTGCGTCCTTTTCGACTATTATTCCTGCTTAGATTCGCCGCCTGTCTTTACACGCTTGCTGTGCAGCATAGGACTGGGCCCGGTATACAAGGAAGTTAAAGATCGATCACTGATAGGAAAACTACTGTAACTAAACCAGTTTCACATTTATAATGTTAACAAGGGTACCTACTATTCGACCCAAGTAACCAAGGCAATTCCTGTTATTCTACGGCGGAGAGACAATGCACGCGCGTTTTTCCGCAGGAATGCACAGTAGCACCGCAAAAGTGAAGTGGTTGTTGTGTGCTCCAATTTGAAACGGGAAGTCCCACAGACACTAATGCCAGTTGAACATCTAGATTACATTATAATAACTCTATGCCCGAGAGTACATTTGGAACGGCCCCACAATTCGCCGTGCCACGCGACGGTACAATGTGGGATTGACGAGTGGCCTTGTGGTATTTTTCGGAAAGGTCTATTGCGCTTGCCTTTATTCATTTTAGTTTCGGGCTCAAGCCTGCTGTGCATATTTAACTTCAACGGAGGTTATATTATACAAAGAATATCATTTATTGTACCAACAACATGGCATTTCATAACTGCGACATGCTGACCCCACCTTTTGATATAAGCACAAAATAGGATTATCAACCCCTGGTTTACGAGACCGCGGGTGCGCAAGCCGCAAACTGGGAGGTCATGGTGAATAGACCGATCTCTGACCAGGCGAACTGTGAAGGCGCGCGGATTCCAAAAGTGGTGCCGCCAGCATGATACTTAGAGTCATTGCTACAGGTACCAGAACTACAGGTCCCAGGATGCACCGCAACAGCGGTGGCGTCGCGCAACTCCTGTTGAGATCGGTCTATTAAACTAAGTCGTATGCATCACTCTATGTCATTCAAATACTAGAGTATGTTGTTCTCACACTGGAACGGACCAGCGCCTTAAAATTTTATGATTTAAAACCGACCACTAAAATACACATAAAAACAATTCGAGTAGTTTATGCGCCGGTCCATTATTCGGGTCCATTTCACACGGAATCTGGACGATTGTTTAATCTGTGCATTAAATACAAAAATTAGCAGCCGTACCTCAATTATCTAAGTTAGAACTTAATTATTTTTTTTACAGCTGACAGACCATTGGAAAACCTATATGCAAAGTGGAAGCAAAAACGAATCCGACCTATTGACAGACATCTGCGAAGCAGTAAGCAGCTAATTTGTTTATCGTTTCTTTTCTTCTTACCTTTTTGTGTTCGGGCGCTTAAGCATAATTTGTGCTATCTACCTCGCCATTTATTTAACGTTCTCTGTTTTTTAATGCCACGGAAGCCAAAGGCTAGCACACCAAGACTGATACATACTAATATCAAAAAAAAAAAAAATGCAATCGGCAAAAAAAAAAAAAAAAAAAAAAAAACGCAATTTGCTTCGTCACTTCGCTCTGGAGAGTTCTGTTTCAGCTCACGATTCCTAGACAGCGACATTTTTGGAACAAACACGAGGCGCAAGCCCACCACTGGACGCGGCACACTCATGCGGTGATACATTGAACTGCTGCACTGACTGGAGTCAAATGCTGCTCATGTTTGTCATGGCACAGATGTATAACATGAATTTACCCACAAATAGAAGACTAGTCATTATTAGGGATGTCGTGGAACTTTTGGCGAACCTAAAGTTCGACGTCGAACCATGGGGTTCTACGGGTTTGGCGAGACTTCGAACTTCTGGAGCATCCTTGCGTTGAGATGGCCTATTGATAAAGAACATATAATCAAGTTTTTAATGTTGTAGCTTTAAAGTAATATGAAATAGCCATAGTCAACTGTAGTGACAAAACGTCAAAATAGACATGTGCTTGCATTTTTGAATCGCGATACATATAATCTTCACAATAAGGATATAGTATAATCACCATGAGTTATTACTTGCGTAGCATTTTTGAGAATGAATATATTTTGTTTGAGTATTATAGGCCATTATAAATTTCGCCAAAACAAAAGAATAAAAAAATTGCATGCCTCCTTAATGCAGTCAAATACTTGCTATTCTCTCGGAAGATTTGTTTTTAAAATACGTTTTAATCTCGTTTCTGTGACACCCATTGAGGAGTACCATATAAAAATATCAACGAGAACAAATATTGTGACTGGACTCGGGTGTATAATATCTCACGTGAACAGATCAATCGATTATAGTTTTAAAGGGGCCCTGTAAGGAATTTTTACAGGTTTTTAATTTGCACCGAACCTGAGCGCACTGAACGTCGTAACTTAATGAAAATGTTTTGTTCTCGAATATCTCGTTTTATTTTAAAAGTTATAGGCAAACGAAAATTACAAAAACAAGCCAAAAATAACCTCCTCAATGATGTCCTTGGTCGCTTGAGTGGCCGTAAACTAGAGGAGGAGTAATGAGCTCAGCGAGCGCTCACGGCTGCCGCACTCCGTGTCGATGGCTCGAGAGGGCGCCAATAAAGCATGTTCTGGATAGGCTGTATGAAGCGGGCAGCCAGGACAGCTCTCATTGCATTTGCTGCGCGATTAAACACTAATTCGGCTCGACATTTCATTGGTCAAAAACGACAGCAAACAAGGTGCAAAGATCAGTTCAGAACGGGAGCCACATCGCGCTGCCATGCCGACAAACGGTGAAACCGCAAGCCCAACCTGCTCGCCAAAGTGCTTTGAGCGCCCGGAACCGGTCGGATCCTCGAGCCGGAATACGACCGGAGCGCCGCCGCGTACATCCGGGACTTTTCTGCGCTCGCCGCTCGTCGGTGCTTGATCCCACTACACCTTTCTAGTATGTGCCCCTCTTTCCACCGCATGGTCGCGGGTATGTCGACGGGTAATTTTTTGTTGTCGTACTTTATAAACTGCACTTGTTTCCTTTCTGATCGCAAATACTGAACAAAAACTACCTTCATAAATACTTGAAACGGTTCGCGCCTCTTATATTTTAGATTTCGACAAAATATAAGCTTTTAGTGGCTCTGACCAGTAGTTAGCCCGGGAACAATGACTTCACATATCGCGCGCTTTCGGCACCGCGCTTTCGGCACCGCGGGTTGCCCCCGCAGGTGGAGGAGGTCTCCGCGTCGTCCGGTTAAAATATGACGCACTGATATTTCGTTACTCTCTCCGTGCCCGCTGGCTTGCCCGAATCCCAAGAGATGTGGAAACTTCAAAAAAGGTAGATGCTTAAGTGTGATTGCAGGGCCCCTTTAAGACAACTGTCAAAACTTTATTAAAAATTAGATTTGAGTATTAAAATATGGCAATTTTTCGTAAAGGAGATTGATCTGGTTTAAAACCTCGTTGATAAAAAACCTAGAAATTTTCTGCCGCCAGTCAGTTGCAGCTGTCACAACTGTCGCTCAATGTCGTGCTTCTTCCTGACTTCTTATTTAAAACGCGTGGACTTTTTCTTGACTCCGATTACTCCGATTGCCGTTGATTCCCTGTTGGTTGCTCAAGGGAATAGGGAGTTTTCGTAGACCGCGCTGCCCCCTCCGCTAGGCGTTCCGCAACGAAGAAGTTGCTACTGCGCCTGCGCGCCGATAGCCTTGACTGTGGAGTTCCCGCTATCGTAGCGGGTTGCGGAGGGCCTTGCGGGACGGCGAAAACGATCTACGAAAACTCCCTATTGTCTGCCAAGTTTCTGAGCGTATTTCTTGGCGTTTGTGTTCCTTGACTTTGTGGACTTGATAACTGCGTGGGGTGCATGTTACGTCTAAAGCATATTTGCTGTAGTCCTTTGCAACTCAAGAAGGTAGGGCGAGGGTAAGACAAACCGGGTGGGGGGGGGGGGGGGGGGGAGGAAGCAGACAGAACGCTGGAGAAGAGAAGGGAAACCTTCTTTTCCCTTTAGCGTTTCGCCTGCTTCCTCCTCCCCGCTGTCTTACCCTAGCCCTGCTTTCTTGAGTTGCAACGGACTATATAAAAAGCGTGGTGACAATTTTTTTTTTTACGTTATTATGCTGCAGTTTACAATCCAGAGGAGAACAGTATTCAGCTTAAAAAAATGAAAACGCTAGGATAAAAAGCCATAGATACAAAGCTTTTTTTTTTCTTGATAGACATAGCTTTTCAGATAAAAAGGAACACTTAAAGCTACATTGAGGCGACGAAAAACTTGTTTACCGGATTATTAGTTCAATGTATAAAAGTAAGTGAACTGAAAAGCTAAAAAAAGTTTGATGAAAAATTGTTTACATTTAATACAGTGCTGACTCAATAGCTTCAATAAAACAACATCATAGTTTTTTGTAAGCACATAAACACTTGCAAGTGCTCAAAGCCTGAAGTTTTGCGCCTAATCTTTGTACCAAGAGAGCGTTCAACATTGGAACATTTCATCACATTTGGTCGAGGGTAAGCTAAACAAGCAAATTTCTCGGTTGCACGGGGGTACCACAGAGGTTTAGTCATTCAACGAATAGCTAGAAACGTTCTAAAAATAACTATTTGGAGCTATAGTGAATTGCAGTAACATGTGATTGATGAAGTAAGGTTATGCACGAGTTCTGCGTCGAAAACGACCAGATAGGATGTCAACATTCCCGAAGCCCGCTTTTCCACGGCGTGATAAAAATTAAAAATCATGTATTGCGTCATCGCGAAAGCGGCACACAAAATGGCTTACAGCCATTCTGAAAAAAGAAAGACATTCTAAAATTCGGAACATGCCTAAGATTCAGTTTTTATTTTGCACAAGGATCAAATTGCACCTTGCCTTTTCCGCTAACTGAACATTATAGCTTTAAAAAGGTTTGAGCCGTGCTCTGTGATATTTTCATAAATTATGTGTTGGTTTTGCGTGCCAACCATGTCGTAACGTTAACTAAGAACATTTATATGAGTGGTCATTATTTCAGCCTTCTCAAATATTCAAGTTATTGAGTGAGTGAACACGCAAGTAAGACGTCTTTCGATTTGTCATTCCAGGCAAACAACGATCAAAACCCGGACTTCATGGCCAACTATACGGTACGTTCACAAACACTATCGTCGGAAGATTTAGCACGAAAAACATTACTAGCTAGCTTATTTGCTAAATAGTTGCCCTCTTCTACACTACAGCTCAATATTACCACTCGTGGCAAAATATAAAAACGCACTTTATGAACGCACCAACGGAGTTCACGCACACAACGCATCTATGGTTAAACCGCCAAAATAAAATATGCTGACTACCAGGATACCGGCAGGGCATCTCTTTTTGAGTCCCAGTCTCCAGCACGCGCTTGCTGCACTCCGTAAGGCTTTGGCTACGCGTGCACTCTCGCTTACGAGCAGTATTGTGCCCGTTACCGAAAAAAAGTAACGAGATAGCGTTACTCGTTAGTTTGGTAAAAATTAACGCGTTATAGAGCTACGTTACCCTTTTAGAAACGTAACGATATACCGTTACCGTTACTTTTCAGAAATAACGAACGTTACTTTTACGTTACCTTTGTGTTCCAGTACTTATGTTTGGCAGAGATGTGTTCGCTTCCAAACATGCCTTCGGCCTCGTGAAAGAGAGAACTATTCAATATTAGCCCACCTGCTTAATATGTTAGATTATGACCATGGTCGACATGTTTGCGGAATGCGTGAATGAACTTATTAAGAAGTTCTGGGAGCGCTAGCACTGGCATAAAGCAACGACGGCAGTGAAGCATCAGCAAGTTATAAAAATTACCCACGATCCGTGAACATTGTGAAAAGCGAGCTGAAAAGAAAACTAACTATAATCGAGAAACGTACTCACCTTGATGTGCTTTTTTAAGTTAGAACTAGACGTCTTTGATGCCCGAAGCAGCTTAATTTTCGGCATGCAGAGTAGGCATTGAAACTGTAAATTATCTGATTGCGACTCCTTTAGTTGATACATTTCCTTCAATCCTGGCCATAGCGACGGAGTTTCGTTATTCATGTTAGGGGAGGAAGTGGCCGAGTGGGCTAACACGTCTCAGCTCGGAGCGTGGAGCGAAAGCTTGCGCTGGGAACCTCCTGGGTTCGATCCCCGCCGCCCCCGCCCGTTTCGATCTGGATGAGTTTCGTACCGGCACGCGTTCGTGTGATCACTACTGCGTGATGCACGTTAAAAACCCCAGGTTAGCGGTTGTACCGCACTGGCCAAATTTCTCATCTACAGCTAAGCGACCGATTACCCGTTGAGGCGCATCTCCATCAAGGCTGTATAAACATAAAGAGCAAGCCAATTTTTTTTGTTCATGCTCATCTCACACGTATAATGAGTCGGAGAGTGTAGTCAATCGACTTTTATAAACTACAGCATGCGAGCGGGGACTGCTGGAACACAACCAGCCAACCAACACCCCCTCATCTTTACGCCGGTTTTAGTAACAGTCCGGTTCATACTATTACCAGAGACTGATTTACTTCACTATGTCGAACAGGACACCGGTTACCAGCACACTGGTTATAATCACTTGCCCTTACCACCAGTAGCTCTTAGTTTTTCCGCGAAAAAAAAAAAGTTTCGTGTTTGTAAGTTTTCTTTTCAGCTTTAAAACTTTTTTTTTTTATTATGACTTTAGTGAAGTAAAGACTAATCAAGCGAAAGATTCTTCTGTGTACAAAAGTGAGTCAGGAACTTTTATGTAGCGAGGGGAAGAGCGAGGGTAAAAAATTGCACAAAGGGTGTTCGTCTCTGTTGGTCAGAAAGTTTTTTGTGTTTTTTTAATGTTTACTGTGACGGATGCTGGTTTTGTGCAGCGATGCAGCATTTTGAGAGGGATAGGTGAATAGCTGGACTGATAAGTGGAAAACCCACCGTTTTAACAGATCAAAGATTCAGAAGTCTTAGCAGCAAGATACGGCATTACCTGGGCATTGCGTGCTCGAGCGCAAGTAGTTGTTCCTCGAGTTTAGTTCCCCTAACGTCTCCAGTTTAGTTTAGTTGCCCTAACGTCTCCAGCAAAGTCTAGTTCCCCTAACGTCTCCTGTTTTATGCACAAGATTGGCAAATCTAAATGTTAGATCAGACGTCGTGACTTTTTCCCAGATACCTAATATATTTCACCAGTTTTGGTAAAAAGTAACGACCAACGATAACGTAATTTTTAGCCGATACCGTAAAAAAATAACGAAAATACTTTACTCGTTAATCATTCAGAATACTAACGAGTACGTTACTGCGTTACCTCCAACACCGCTTACAAAGCACCGGAGCGCTATACAAACGAGTGGCAACTGCAGCAACATCGACGGCACTTTAGGGGCTAGGACAGAGGGTGCGGCGGCAGGTTCGCGCTCTAGCCTTCTTGAGTGAATCAAATACTACCAGCGTCTGGCGGTCAAAACACGTAGCCCTGAAACTTTGTTTAAAAAATGCATAGCATATTTCTGGGCAATTGTGTTCCACGTGAAACGAGTGGTTTCATTCCGATTCCTGCGGCATGACATTCACGCTCGCGGAACTCTTCATCGGTTAGTTTAGCGACTGGATTAAATAAAGGGACACGGACACCCCCCCCCCCCCCCCCCCCCCCCTCGCCAAAGTTTTGTTTTATATTTCCTCTATGCGATTTATCATGGTGTCAGAAGGCTATCCAATCAATATTTTGCTATAGCGTCACGTATATTTGAAGTGAAGAAAACGCAACTGCTCGAAACCGAAACCGAAACTGGACAAGTGAGGAAGAAGAATTATAGAGGAGGAGATAGTAAGCAAAAGTCACGTGGCTGCGACTCTTTCTTTTTTTTTTCTTTTTTTCAATGAACGTATTTGCGTCTTTTTAGAAACCACAAAAAATTGTTATAATATTTCATTTCTGTTGTACAAATAAAAGTTTGGCCGGCATAAATACCTTGTCAGTGTCCCTTTAAAGCGTGGCATGTAAACTCGATTGCAATTCCTGGAACAGAGATGCCGGCCCTACCTGGGGTTGTAAACCCCTGGCGGCATTCCAGAAGCCCTTACAGCCGCGGATGTTTCTCCGACGACATCCAACCACCGTCTAGCGGGCGGGCGGTGGCGCGCGACTGATTGCGCAATCACCAGTCAATCAGTGTCGAATAAGCGTGGCCTCGCACGCGACGTCATACCTGAACCAGCCAATCAGCGTCAAGCTAGGGGGTATGACAGCGTCGCCTGGCTCAGCCATTCATTAACGAGTTAATCGGTGGCTTCATCTTTCGGCTTCGCAAGTTTCTAGTATCCCCCTGAAGTGACAAACCACGTTTCATGTGAAAAACACGTGTTGAAAACCGCCAATAGAAGCTCGCGCTGGAGGTGGGACAAATGAAAAGCCTCCCTGCAGTTCTCACCCTATCAGTGACTCAACTAATGCGCAAAGGGAGATATCCAGAGCGTATAAATGATCCACTTCAATCGCCTCGCCCAACCTTCTTATACGGATTCTGGCTATCTATTCGGGGAGTTTCGGATTGTTTGTCACCGTGTTTGTATGCCAAGTTTCGTTAAATATCGCTTTCTCGTTCCCTGAAATCCTGGCTCCCTATTGTTCCTCCATGTTGGCAGCAAGGCAGGCCTACATTTTATGTCCGTGCGTCTGCTTTTTCGCTGAACACTTGTTGAGCCAACCACATGGATCCATAAAGTGTGTGTGTGTGTGGGGGGGGGGGGGGGGGGGGGGGGCTCGGCATAAGGACGAGGCTAAAGAAACATTTTTTTTTCAGATATATTTTGACTTATAAATGGAGTGTTGTTACACTGAGATTGGCGTAAGAAGGTGAAGCGTATACATGCATATACATACGCATATAACTATACATATGCATATACATATACATATACAGGGAGTTCCCGAGAAACGAGAACCGTGTTTTTCGGGCCGGGTAAACAAACTATGCATCGCAGCATAGATGGCAAAATCACTTTCAGAAAGTAAATAAATTTCATTACTGCTTCCCGGAGAACTGAAAAAAATTTAATTAAATTGCATTACAAATTCCCGCAGACTAAAGGTAATTACATCACATAACGATTACTTTCCAAAAATAATGAAATCGCATTGATTTTACTTTTCAATACCTTCAGGCAGTAATCTGGGCTCATTTTATTCACACTAGATGTACCGAAAATCAGATCGACATGTTTACACCGCAAGAGCCTCATGCGCCTGAATGTGAACCATACTGAATGGTCGCTTTGCTGGCGCACACGAAATAACTGTTAAAGATAATGAATTGCTTCTTCTCTAGACGTGACTCAAAGACAGTTGAATTAGCGGTTTCGCTGTTCATTCAACGGGCAAGGGCCTTATCAAATCAAATCAAATCAAATTTATTCGTTGTCACATTTTACATGACAACAGGGACTGGGGCAAAAAGCTGCTAAAGAGCAGCTTGACAAGGGTCCCAGCCCCCGTACAGTTTGCGACAGCTTCAAACAATTTAACGACTAAAATTTAGTTTACAACTACACAGTGTACAGAGACTAGTACACACCAATGCAGAAACTTGATTTATACAATACTAAATTTGTTGAAAACATATAGACGAAAAACACACAGGCCAGTGAAAGAAGAACTCGAATAATTAAAGCAATGATACAATCGTACATGAAATAATACATCCAGTTCATAACGAAAAATATCAGCAGTATTCAAAAATCGCCTAGAAAAGTAAGTTCTTTTAATTCCCTATGTGATAGTGATTCAAAATGGCGACCTTTTCTGTACAAACTATTTAACATGGTGGACAATCTGAAATGGAGCGTCTGATTTAGGTAATTTGTACGCGTTGGGCGAATCATCCAGGGTTCATTTTGTCTTAGGTTGCGTAGGATGACGCGATGTTTTAGGTTGACTAGTTTAATAAAATGAACATTATTGTGTTGAAGAGCCCTGCGATACGTTGACAGAAGCTTGTAAGGATACATTTGCTCAACGGTTTTGACATTTAGGGATTTAAATAGTGATTTAGTTGGATGAAGAAATGGAGTTCCTGAAATTGCACGTACGGCCTTCTTTTGTAATAGATGCAACTTATTCAGATTACTTTTTGTTGTGGTGCCCCATATCAGGTTACAGTAATTTAAGTGAGAAGAAATTAATGTATTATATATAGTTAATTTAATTCGAGTAGGAAGTAAACTTTTAAATCTTGTAAGCAGGCCTACATTTTTAGATATTTTTGCTTGCATGTAGTCTATGTGTGCATTCCAGCTCATATCATAAGAAAACAACACACCCAAAGTTTTAATACAATCCACAAACTCAATTTCTTCATTGTTTATTGTAAGATGAGGTAGGTTATTTATTTTCCTATTTTTGGGCCTAAACAAAATAGCTTTGGTCTTTTTACAGTTTAATTTTAGTTTGTTGTTAAGCGTCCAGGCGGCGATTTTTTTTAGCACTTCGTGCACTGTAGCAATAGAAGTAGAAAGATTGTTATGGGAGAAAAAAATACTTGTATCATCAGCGTAAATTATCAGCTTTACATCATCGCTTTTGGCCACATGCACAATGTCGTTTATGTATAGTATAAATAGCAATGGGCCTAAAATGCTACCCTGAGGAACACCCGATTTGATAGAAAGCCTGTCCGAATGAAAATTCAGAAAAGACACGTATTGATTCCTATTTTCTAAGTATGATTTTATGAGATCGAGTGCTACGCCTCTTATTCCAAAAAATGGTAATTTGGCAAGTAAAATATCATGATCGATGGAATCAAAGGCTTTTGAGTAATCAAGAAAGACGCCTAGTGTCATCTTTCTTTCGTCAAAATCTTTCACAATTTGTTCTTTCTGGTTTAATAAAGCCAATTCGGTAGATCGATGTTTACGAAAACCGAATTGCGCATCGGAAATTAAAGCGTGCTTATCAAGATGTGTTATGAGTCTATTGTGTATTAGTTTTTCAAGTGATTTAGAAAAGACAGGAAGGATTGAGATGGGCCTATAGTTATTTATGTCAAGCCTATCACCACCTTTATGAAGAACACTAATTTTTGATACCTTCATTCTCAGGGGAAAACAGCCTGTTTCTAATGCGAGGTTATATATGTATGTTAAATATGGTGCAATAATATCAATGACGTATTTTATAGGTTTTACCTGCATGTTATCAGCGTCGACGCTTTTGCTATTTTTAAGATTTATGACGGTCGAGTAGACTTCTGACTCATCCGTGGGGAATAGGAACATCGATTTCGTATACGATACTGGCATGAAATCTAGAACTTTGTTTAGGCAGGACGATGACACACCAGAAGTACCAACATTTACAAAGAAATTATTGAAAGCATTTGCCATGTTCACTCCTGTTATTTTAATGGAGTTTATACTTATTTCATGGGGCACGTTTTGAAATGGCTTATGATTCAGTACTGACCGTATCTTCTTCCACATAACGTCAGGTTTCTTAGTTTCTAACGGATCGAAAAGATTATTGTAGTAGTCACGCTTAGCATTTCTTAGCAGACTTGTGAGTTTGTTGCGGTATTTCTTAAAGGTTTCAAGCTTGCTAATTTCTTTTGTTCGTAAAAAATTTTGATATAAATTAGTCTTAACCCGTATCATTGAGAGTAGCTTTGGCGTGACCCAAGGCCTACGCGACTTCTTAGATGCTTTGAGGTTGACAAAAGGAAAATGTTTACTATAAATTGTACTAAATGTATCGAGGAATAAATTATATGAGGAATTTGTTGATTTTGTTGAAAAAATATGTTGCCAAGATGTCTTTTCAATTTCTTCTCGAAAACTACGCAATTGATCCGGGGTGATAGACTGAATTTTAACCATTGGAACAGGGTCACTGCGGTTTTTCTGGGAGTGCTCACTGTACAAGCAAAAATAAATGGGAAGATGATCACTGATATCAGTAGAAAGAACACCTGATGATACCACCGATTTTTCATAGTTCGTGATGAACAAATCAAGCATAGAAGATGACGTATTTGTTATTCTTGTAGGATGTGTGATAATATTCGACAACCCATTTGAAGCAATAAGATTTGAGAGAGAGATTTTTTGGCCAGAGTTCGAAATCATATCAATGTTGAAGTCACCACCCATGATTACCTTGTAATTGTTATCATTGACATAATTGAACAATGTCTCCGCAAAATTAAAAAATGGTATGACCGGAGAATTTGGTGGCCTATATACGACGGAGAGCAGAGTATTTTTGAAACGTACAGTTACAACCTCATAAAAATCAGTAATTTCACAGAACGATTCTAATATCTCACAATTTTTTTCATTTTTTACCAACATAGCAACACCACCGCCTAGCCTATCATTTCTATTTAGGTTGAAATGAGAATATCCCGGAAGCAGAAAGTAATCAGCACTACAACTGTACCACGTTTCAGTTAGCATGACGACGTCAATATTCGGTCCAATGCAGTCAAACAAAACAGCGAGGTCATCGTGCTTATTCCTTGCAGATCGAACATTTAGGTGGATAATTGTCATTTGAAATGCAGACTCATTCTCAAGTAGATTTTTTAGTTTAAAAGGTGAAATGAAGGATTCAGACATCGTTTTTCAAGAGACAACAACAAAAAAAAAAAAAAATTTTTGCTAGCTCGCCGTTATCTTGCACACGTCATCAGCACACGTTACTTTCAGAAACGGCGTCTGTTCAGCCTTACGAGCAAATATGCTACCGTTTCGGACCCAAACGAATTTCCAGTTGCATTCCTTCTTTTTTGCTACAGTCACTCCCAGCAGTTTTTTTAGCGCGGGGCAAAGGTGCTCGTTCACATACACAGAGCTACCCGAACTAATGCCAAGGTCCTCGCAACTGACGCGTCGTTTTTTGGCATGCCCAAGGAAGTTATCTCGCCTGTCCCGGCGTATGAACTGAACAACAATGTTCCTAGCCGTACTGTTCGGAACGGGAACGCGGTGACACACCTCGATATCAGTTTCAAGTATGGGCGCGCCAATCACGACTCCCAGTTTTCCCACGATGTCAAGCAAGTTTTCATTTTGCTGGGGTGGGATTCCCTTTATCTCAACATTTCGATTTCGGCTGTATTGCTCGCAATATACAAGCCGACTTTCACTTTCTCTGGTCTGTTGATACAATTGCTTGCATTCCGATCGAAGTTCGTTGTTTTCCGCCCTGAGCTCCGCATTTTCCTTTATTGTTGCATTTAGCTTATCCTTCATTTCCTCAAACGTTTTGTTAATAAATTCCATACTTGCTTTCACTTCCCTTAACTCTCCGCGCAGCTCTCTTTCAATCGTGCTTTTTAATTCTTTGTGTTCTTGCCTCAGTTCTCTCTTAAGGTCTTCAAATAGTTTGGCCATTTCCTTGGCCATCTCTCGTTTATCACAAGGAGTTGTTTGCTTATAACGACACAAAAAAATCTGTGATGCACTTTGAAACAGGAGACACAAATACACGCTTTGCAGGTAGAAAACACAAACGTGCTGTGTTCGGCAGCAGTAAAAAAGGAAAAAAAAAATAAAATTAAAAATAAAGACTCTCACCTGCAAAGCAGATGAGAGTCTTTATTAGTTAAAGGGTGATATGTTTCCTTCTTCCTGATTTATAAGAAGTCATAGCCCGTGTCAGTATGTTAAGTCGAGCCATGGGAGCTTGTTCTTACAAGGAGTTGTCACGTGAAACGTTTCCCTTCTGATCGGGCGCATCTAATCCTATTCTCCCAAAAGCACTAGTCGACGTATTCCCGGTCATTCCTCTCACGGAGTCTTGTTCCCAAACACCCGAAGAGCCCAAGTTACTGCACGTCGTCACACAAGAGGGCTAGATATTTGCTTGGCAGAAGCGTCGCCAGTTTAGGAAAAGGATGGCGCTAGCTTCTTAAATTGTGCATTTTCCCAAGAAACGGGTAGCGATATCTGCTCATACGCGAGTCCCCGATTGAACTAAAAAAAGGCAGCGAGCCACACGGCGAGCGGCATCTGCTTTTCTCGATACCCGTCTTTTCCGACTACAAAAAGCACCTCTACTTAACAAGGCCATGGATACGCACGAAACGTTCTCGGGCCTTGACAAGGCATTTGGAATAGACTATTTATTCCGATCGTTTGTTGTTCAGAATTGTCGACGCCTACTGTTTAACCTTGCTTCACAATATAACGACATGGCTAAGGATCTGTTTGTCCTGTTCTCTCAGTTCTTAAAATGTGTTGACTTCGCTTGTGATATTCTTTTCGCCTTGCAGCCTACAAGCCGTTCATCCCAAGCTGACAGTGCAATGGAAGTTACTTGCTCGTTGGAACAGTCACACGTCTATCTTTTGCCACGTAATCACGCTCTCGTTCATACCACGTGCAGAGAAAGGGACGGGTCAGGTGATCAAACGAAGGCGGTTGATTGGTTCTGGTAAGTCGGCAGCTTCCACTGCACTGTCTGCTTAGGGATCAACGAAGCAGACTATCGTCGTGATGACGTGACACCGTGAATCTGCCTTGCCTGGAGTTCGTGAGCCGTGGCCTTTCATCGATGTTTTTCCACCTATTTTTTCCACCTTTCCAGTCTGCCTTTGTGCGTCTGGCGAGTACTTGGTGCGAGGCCTTGCGCTCCAGTTGCCGTCGCTTATTTGCTCTGATGTCTCTTTCACAAAATTTCACTACGCAAAATAATTTTTGTTTTACGTTTTTAAACGTTCGCCAACGAACTTTCTCATTTGGGAAAAAAGTAATTTCAAAAGTAATGAGTAATTTTTTTAAGTTACTGCCTGAAAGTAATTCATTACATTACTAAATTACCAGCCTGTAAAAGTAATTCCTTACATTACTCATTACAAAAAAAATAGTTTAACTACTTTAATATCATTACAGTAATGTTTTTAAGGTCATCTCTGCATTGCAGAAAGCTAAAACTCCTTGAGAATGTGACGCTAGCGGTTGGGATAGAATGCGAAAGTTCGAAAACATAACATTACCTGTGTCAAAAGCTACTGAAGAGAAAAAAAAAATTAAATTTCGGTATGAGGTGATCCCAACCTAAGCCTAATATCTTCAAAACAATAAATGCCATTGGGGTCGTCTGTACAATCTATTTCAGCTTAGGCGCCGACTACGGGGTAGAGGGAGATTGAGTCCACTCGGAAGACGCACGGGAAGTTTGTAGAGCCTACCACAATACGGCTATAATTAAAAGTCTTCTGTACGAATGTCTTAGTTGATAGTGTTTTATTTTCTTTTAGCAAATCATCTTATTGACTTCTGCGGCCACCCCCCAGCCCTTTATTGATTATTCTTTTTGAAAAACAAAAAACACGCAAATGTAGTCGTGATATTAAATCCTTTTTTTTTTTTACAGGAGAACGACAAAGCAATGATACATGATACCTCAACACTGTGCCGAATAAGGCACACAACAAAATCTGAATGCGAAATACCAAACCTGATCAAGTAAAAAATGCACCGCTTCCGCGATACGCTTTTCTCTTCATTCTGATCTGGGAGTGTAACGTAGCACACGATTGAGGGGAAACTTCCCGGAAGAGTAAAATCTTGCGATCATCACAAGTGAAAAGAAGACGGAAACGCTTCTGAGTGAAAATAAAATAAAATCAAACATAAACTGTCGCAGCTATGTTATAATTCGAATTTCATTTCATTTCATTTCATTTTATTATACCTCAAAGGCACTTCTACCGAAGTGCATTACATGAGGGGGGATAAGAATACAAACTCACATAAAAACAAACAAAAGCAAAAGTAGATTCACAAACAAATACAAATAGTAATATTTGCCGAAAAATGGCTAGGGTTAAATCGCATCAGGATCAGACTTGTACCGTACGCATTACAAGTAATCAGATTACTTGTAATCAATTAATTTTTGGAGTAATTTTGTAATCAGTTGATTACTTTTATTAGGCAGTAATCACAGGAGTAATCTGATTACTTTTTGAAGTAATAAAATTACTTGTAACCGTTACAATTTGTCCACGGCCCCCCCCCCCCCCCCCCCCCCCCCCCGGGCACATGCCTTTTTTTATGAAATGACAAAAATAAAATTTGCTTTTTTTTTTTTTCTTCGAACGGAAAAAAGAAAGATTTTTGCGGAGCTGTAGGAAACGAGGTCAATCTCTTTTTATGTACAATTTCTGTAGAATGTCTGTTTTTTTTTTTTTTTTTGTCAAGCTGGGACTGGGAGTGGGAAGCCCCAGGGAAGCCACAGTACGTGACAAAGGCCCTTCAGGGCAAAGTTTGAGGAAGCAGAATGTAACTTTGTGAGTCCTTCGTTCAAACTAGCCCCCTCACGCACACACACACAAAAATAAAAAAAAATAAATATTCCTGCTGAGGGTACCTACTCGCAGCCCGTAGGAGAACCAGAACCGAAGAATGCCTAAAGCGGATGCAAAATATAAGAAAGGTAGTTTAAATATTTCCCCATTTCCCCTACGTGGTCTTTGTGACAAGCAATGTTTCGAGTTGAGAAGTAGTCGGGGCGATCTCTTCCGCTAATGGATACTACACATGATCCATTTAAAATACTGGAGCTACAGCTTTTTTGTATAACATGCGAGCTCATCCACATGTGAATAATGAAATGAGCGACGCAGACTTTGAGCGACAACCCTTGCTCAAGCTTAACAAGATCTAGAACCCCCTCCGCTTCCCCCCCCCCCCCCCCAGACACACACACACACACTGGCGAACGCCCAAATCATTAAACGTCTTCAAACGAATTCTATGCTTGTGTCCGCATTGTGAAGGTACAACGACCACGAAGAGGGAGCCAGTTTTTCTTCTTCAATACTTTTGCAAATGTGAAATATAGGTTGGAAGTAGTTCATTGTTATGAGCGCTGAAGATGTGTCTTCACACAATAAAGTAATCGGAAAAGTAACGATTACTTCTTTAAGTAATGTCCGATTACTTTTGCCGTCGAGTAATCAAGTAATCTAATCGAATACTTCTTAGCCAAGAGTAATAGTAATTGTGATCGATTACTTTTTTTTAGTAACATGTACAAGACTGATCAGGATGCATATCATGGTAAAAAAAAAAAAAACTAATGACTAGCTACCGACATAAACATTTAGACTAACGAAAAACACTTTTGAGGTGTGCCTTGCAAAGATCGCGGAATTTAGCTGAATTATTTTCGAGAGCAATAGCCTCAGGAAGAGAATTCCAGTTATTGATGGCTAGAGAGCTAATGACTGACAGATAGGGTTAATAAGAGGACTTAATTTCTCCAACAATGTTTCGAACGAGACTACGCTATTCAGTGCAATCTTCATTTGAGGTATTCCGACTTAAAACAAACGGAATAATTAAATCTCGAGACAAAACCAAAATATTGAACAAAGCAACACATTGTTTGAGATTTCCTCTCCTGTTACCAGCTATTGTATTTTTTCCCGTTTGTGTGTCTTATTACGATGTTTCTAAACCGGCTAGCTTGTATACTTTTTGTTCGTAACAATGAGTTGTGTCGTGCGAGCGTGTACAATGCCGCTCTACCGGTCTCCATGCGTTATTTAGTTCTTTAACGCACCTTTATATTAAACCCTCCCATCTCATGTAACGGCTCCGTTTCAGACCGTAAACATAACACGCCATTAGTCCGGATTTATGATTTTGGGATGCGCCATTTGTATACCAGCGGCAAAGTGCTCGCGCAGGTAAAGAACAGTAAAATATGGTAGGCTTAGGGCTTGTACACATACTTCTTACAACCGTGTGCCTCTCGGGATCTCTCATGTCAAGACATGAGAGATCCATCTATCGGGTGGCCTTGGAACACTTTCAAGTTCTATATATTTCCTATTCTTTTCGAGCATCATTCTTGCTTTCTCAACTTGAGAAACGCTTTCGGCAATGCTACACACGACCATTCCTAGTAGACGGTACTTAGATTTGATGTCACAAATACCGAAAAATCTTCGCAAATGATAGGATCTCGGTAGATCCTACGATCCCATGCTGAGGCTTGCGGGCACGTCGACCCATCGGGCGCGTTCGCGTGCTCGAAGTGACTGCCAAACAGATCCCTGGGTGCAGTGTGTAGCCCTCCCGAACATTTCGGTCACGAATCACGTTGGACTGATCGGTGATTTCATTTTGACTATGGAAACACGCTGCCAGTGGTCTTCACTGGAGCGTTCTGTTTGAAAGGCGCCTATCTGTGATTGACGAGCAATAAGCGCCTTCGGGTAAGCAATGAATTAGTATCATTCTGAAGAACATAGGAACCTTGGAAAATGTGCGTAAGTATACCGCGTTTAAAGTACACTTATCAGGCTCGTTGTAACCAACTGTACCTAAATCTACTATATTTATTTCTCATAAACATGCTACAGGTATTCAGTACAAGAGGTCTTTTGCGGCACGCGTGCATATTCTCGATTGCAGAACACAGATGTCGGAGATCTTCGGACACAGTCACTTCCACATATCACCTGTGCTATTTCAACGTAAACCGCAACGTTCCCGGAGCTTGGAACGAACACCACACACGTCGGTGAGCTATTAATGCGTTGCCGCCGAGCGTTGCGATTTATGTTAATCGATTTCACCTATTTCCCCGCCTTGTTGTGATCACATGACGAGGTGACTGTGGAAGTTGTGAAATCGAAACCGCTTTGACGAACGACACAAAATTTGAACCTTTTTGTTTTGTGATGTTTGTTATCTTCTTTCTTCGTATCTCATATTTTATCTTCACAAGTCTAGTTTGTTAAATTAGCTATTTATATATTAAAATGCATTTATTTAATGTAGTTTATAAGCTTGTTTTGTTTAAAAAGTTGCAACGCCAAATATAGTGATCTGGCTACTCTGGCAATGCTCCGAAACTATCCGAGCCTACCAAAAACACATCGAGTTTCGGCCATCGTTCCGAAACTTTCCGACACCATCGCTTTAGGTTCGAAACCTGTTTCGGAAAATGTTTCGCCCTATCAGTCGTGACAACTGTCGCTTCGCTGTCAGTAGAATATAGCAGTATGGTGCCTCGAACGGGTCTCCGACTGGTGTGTTAACCGCGTCCAAAAAAGTGGTCCCTTGATTTCCGCCTGATGACGTCAAACAAGTGTCATGCTATCACCGGTCGCGATCCTGGCGGTGTCCCAACAGCTGTGGTGTAGATGGCAGACGCTTGTTCTGTTGCAGGACGCCCTCCACTGTGACAGTCCACGGAAGCTAAAGCAGCAGGAAGTTGGGACGCCCGAGGCGCCGTGACGACAGCGACACTCGCTTTCGCTCGTGCTTTTCGCCAGCATTTCTACGGCAAACCGCCGGGATCGCGACAGGCAACAGCAGTACACTCCGGCTTCTGTGACGTCATTTGTTGCCACTTTGAGACCACTTTTGATGTGTGGGCAGGATAGAACGCTAAACACACCAGTCGGAGACGCGCTCCAGGCACCATAACATTCACAACTTTCAGCGATAGTGGTGCCGCGGTGTGAGAATCGCGTTACCTAGCTCCTGGATGATTGGTTTCATAATTAAAAGGCTCGCCTACGCATTCTGGACGTGAACAAATAACGTATGGCTCTGATACTGCTCGTATATAGCAAAACTAGAATTACTTACACGTCGCAGACCCAGCCTCGCACCGCTGTTCTACGACGATCATCCAGATGACAGCCATTTTGATAGGCACCAGTGCGCCCCCTATAGGTTGTGAAAGTTGCGAATAGCTGAAGATGTGATTTAGTAGATGTGTGGCTTCGTAAAAGCATTCAATAGGGCGGCGCGCTCCACGCGATCACGTGAATGTTTGCGTACAGACGCCACCAGATTTTGTCCGAGAGGGCCACTAACAGTCTGTAAAATATCATAAAAAACATATATCTTATTGCTATGCACTGGGATAACAATGGAAATTAGCCGTCACGTTGAAGCTGCTCCTCCACATACGGCACCACAAAAAGCCAAAAAGTGTTTGGGAAGGACCCTGAAACAAGTCCAGTAGATCCGATCATGGGTGAGTAACAGTATTAGCCAGACAGTTGTAACGCAGCGCTCCGGCATAATAGTTTCCTTCTAAGCAAGGACTACCTCATTTAGGAAAATATCCACTAATTTGCTTAAACTTGGTCTACAATGTAGCAAGTTCACAGTTGTTTAAATAATGTTCTCTTAGTCGCTACTGTGAGAACAATTAATTGCCTTCGAACGTTTCTCGGAAAACATCTAGTTTAAGTTACAGAATAGTGGCTAAAACGAGTTTATGCAGATGAGCCTGTGAATAACCTTTATTCGTAGAATGTCGTTACGTGGGCAAGCAACACAGAGGAAAACGTACACATGCAAGCACATAAGGCACCGTTAGTATACGTTTAATTTATTGTTTTGCGTATACAACCTAACATTCATAATTAGTATAATTGTAATTGTATTATTACTAATGTTCTCTTTATAAGTATTTCATGAAAAATTCTGCTTGCATTAAAATTTTTCACCAAACATTGCGTTGCTACACAAAAGAGTTTTATTTGTGTTTTAATTTTATTCGTATTGGGAAGAGATACTAGAAACATTCATTTCATACTTTTTATTGCACCTGTTTCTCAGTAGCCGTGTCCTCTTTTTTTAAATTTAATCTAGCAATATTCAGCATGCTTCGTGAGCATATGGCTGATATCACACTTGGGAAGGTGCAGCCACGGTTAGGGATTTGGTGTTCCAGCCGGTTATGTTTGCTGTGCACTCAATACCAGCCTTCTCGGCTTGGTTATTGTATGTTCTCGTCGACGATTCGTTCTGGAAAACAATTTGTTTTTTTGTAAGGTCACCGTAGCATTGTGACTCTAGGGGTAAGAATTAACAAAGATCATTGGAAACAATAAGCATATCTATTTGTTTTGCATTTTTTTATATAATTTGTTAATTAGGTTTTAGAACGCAGATGCTCGATTCGTCTCCCTTTCAATGTCACGTACTGTACGTGTTGTTGGGAAATATTACCCAGTCAATGCTAGTTGTTGTTTTGTATTTAACAGAGTAATGTAGTGGAAATCTTTCAAGCAATTCAGAAGTTTTTTTTTTTTTTGCTACTTATTTGGCACAGCTCGTTGCGATTGTCATATTGTATGCACGAGTACTGATCAAACCAACTGGTTAAGGTCATATATAATAAAACCTCAATCGAGGCAAATTATAAATTATCCGGGGGAACATCAGCGGCGTCTCTCATTTTTCTAATAATATTTCTTAATTGGATTGAAAAAATAAAATTAATAAGGTAATTTTATTTTACATTTATTTTATTGCTTCAGAACGAATATCACCGAAAGCGTAGCCTTATCAACCTACACCTTGAAAACGACAGCATCTGGACAGCCCCAAATTATCGCATTGTATCTTGGCAGCCAATAATACTCCAGAACCGCCAGTTGCAAATGATGCAGAATTATGCAATCGCAGTGTTCCTTTGTGGTGTACCGTTAGGGGACATATGGCAACTTGGTATCATTGGCTGCGCATTTCACCATTTTATATTATCACGACGAGTATTAATACACAAACACGCGTCATAAAAGTACATCTATAAACACACATGCTGCCAATTTGTGCTTATCAATTCTCAATGCTCCACAAATTGCAACGAAAACTTACCCCATACCAAACGAAGCTGCTAGGCATTATTGTTGTCTGTGAAGGAACAAATGAAACACTAATTATTAGGCAGTTACAAACTAACCACACACAAGAAACAGGGGCAAGTAATCCTGTTGGGATAAAACTTGAAGCTCTACTTCTAATAGAATAACGAGCACTGGATGAAGATGTTTACTCGGCCTGTCAATCAATTCAAAAGAGGTTCCAAGAAAAACCCCGACAAAGGCACTTCAGTCACTCTCCATTTAACCTGTATGCATGATGCTTGTTTCAATGAAAACATATATAATAGACCTGTCCGAACTTAAAACATTTCCGTTTTAAATTAGTTAGCCTGAAATATGTTGGTGTTCTGAAATTGAATGCTTAAAGGAACACGAACACCCCACATTTATTTAGGTGGCTTCATATTAGTTTTGGGTAGTGTCACGATACTTGTTTCACGATACTGTAACTCGTTACTTTTCGATACATTTTTTAAGTAACCATAACGATAACTTAACTACTTTTTTTTTAAGTAACTGAAAAGTGATAAAAATAGTTTCAACGAATAAATGAGCCGTATTTTGTGAACACTACAGCGGGTTCGACCATGTGTGGAGGTTGGGTCCCACATTAGACACGACAAAATATATAAAGCAAGCACTCAAAACATTTTTCGTCGGAGAAAAGTGCCGGAGCGAAGGGCAGACGTTTTTCTACTTTTGTTTTTTTCCTTTTTATCGCGGGGGAAAGCGCATTTTCGCATTTACTTTATTTCAACCTTTTCGTGGGTGGCTCCCTCTCGCCCCATCTTTACCCTTTCCGGCCTCATCGAACACCCCGGCCACTTCAGCCAATCCAAGCCACGCCAAGCCACGCCAAGCCAAGCGACAGAGCCACCTCGCTTACGCAGAAACAGGCGACGCGTAGACACCTAGCGGCGAACTGTTTAAACCGTTTAACGCCGAACGAGAGCCTCTGTCGTCGGTTCCGCACAGTTGCGGCGATAGCTTTCTTCGCGAAAGAGGGTCGCCGCCAGTAGACGCTGTCTGGACCAGGTCACAGGCGATGTTTCTACTGGTCGACTTTCTCTTTCCCATGCGGCCGTGAGCCCGCGATCCACAGTCGAGTCTTTTGTTCTGCGTTGCATAGAATAAATAAAAAAAGAAAAGCAGTACGCATACCGAGACGACTTTATGTTGGTTTTGTTCACTTCTTTCTTTAACTTGTTTGACACTACGATATTTTCCACTTTATAAAGTTCCAAATGCTTTAGTCTCCTGCTCCCCTCCCTATTATTGTAATGAACCCGTCGGTTCACCGGTATCTCCCTCTCCTATCAGCTGGGAAAGGGGAATATCAGAGCGTTGAAGAGAAAGAGAAAAAAGAGAGAACTTCGCAAGGAGTTAAATAGTTGGATGGTAATTAACCGTTATCACTCAAACAAGAGGCTGTCATGACTAATGAACAGCAGGTGTTATCGTGGCCCGGCTCTGAACTGCACTTTGATAATGTCAAATATAGTTGGCGATAACTTTACTACTCGGTGCAAACACTGGAAAAAATTTACGGGAGTACACTTAAAACTGCTTACGTGTAGGAACGCGAAAGCATTCCTACACGTAGCGCCCTCATACGAGCAGCGCGCAACGATGTGCGCGGCGCGCAGGCTAGCGGGCAGCGCGCCCGCTCTTCCTCGAGAGAGGACAGCGGGCAGCGCGGCCCGCTCCTCTGCGACATGGCTGAAAGCAGAGCGTAGAGCACGTGACGACCTGGAATTTCCCACTCCCCCTCCCGCCCCCCCCCCCCTCCCCCCTTCCCGGTTTCCGGCCAAGCCTGACACGTGACCCGCGAAGGTGGGAGAGAGGGGCGGCCGAGCGCGCGCGACCTCCTCCCTTTTACCGGCGGACGGCCGCAGCGCCATGGAGAGGGCTTCTCTCTGGGGTGGCGGTCCTTGGAACTATGATGCGTCGGCATCGGAACCAATGAGAATGTATTCCACAGTTCGCCGCTACAGATTACATGCTTCGCTCCATGCAACAGGGAAATTTAGGTGCACTTTTGCGCGGCTTCAAAAGCCGATAACCCCGGTTCGCTCCATGGGACAGTTAATGCTTTCGCATTAAAAGTATACGCACTTGGGAGGTCATCTTCTTCCAACCTTCGCAAGCACCTCGGGTTGAGTTTCGACTTGAATTTCTGGACATTACCGCTAGGCATGGGGACGTAACGATAGAAGGCTGAAACCTCGACAGCGCTCTCCAGCCTCAACGACTTTCTCACTATTAGGAAAGCCTTTTTACGCAGTGATAGAGCGCAGGAGAGCTGGTAATGAATCCACGTCTTGTAGACCTGAGATGGGGAACAATAAAAAAAACGGACGAGGACGAAAAATTCTGTTGCCTTCGTCCGTTTTTTTTTTTATTTTTTTATTTTTTTTTATTTTGGGTTTTACAAGATGTTTATTTTTACGCCCGAATACTGCTCTGCCGTCCGGGGCACCCGTTCAGCGCCTCTTTAGCAAGGAAAGGAATGTGCATCAAAAGGGGAAAGTCCAATGATTATAACTTTGAAAAGCGGTTACTGCAGCGTTACATGAACTAAACAATTTATTACTTTGCCCAACGTGTATTGAAGCAGAAAACATTTTGATCCAACAAAGTGGTGCGACGTTAATATTATATGCCTCAAAAAGTGAAATAAGGTTTTTTTTAAAGTTCCGAATAAATTTTTAAAGTTCCACCTTAAAGAAAAAACAAAAAAAAACATTAACGTTTTTTTTTACTTTTTGAGTTTCGCCCCGACCTCTTACAATTTCAAATTACTTTTCTTTTCTCCTTCAGGTTAAGTCTTGATCTATAAATTCTGCCAGAAAACCCCATAAATCATAGTCTGTGTGTTATCATCGATAAATGTAAAAAAAGGAAGAATCTTGAAAGTAACCAAGTTACTATGACGAAGTAACTGTACCTGGAACGTGTTACTTTTATTTTTAACTTACTTTAGCTGTAACTTATATACATTTTTTATAAACTATCTGTCACTAATTACCTCTTAAAAGTAACTTACCCAGGGCTGTATTAATATGGTGTTAGGAGACTACCCAATGAAATTTCTGCCGCAGAGTCATGTAAATGTTTAGTTTAAAATATATATATACACAAAATCATCTCTGTTACGTCACGGCGCGGTGGTGGCGCGTCGGGCGCACTTCCGGTCTGGGGCTGTGGGCAGAAGTCCCCATGTGAGACGTGCATTCCTGCGTTTATTTTTAAAGGAATCAGACAAAACCCTGCCTTCTCGTTAAAATGCCGCGATTGAGGCTGTACCAAAAGAGTCGAGAGAGGTTCTAAGGTCAGTTTTCATGCGCTCGGTTCGTCCGAGAACGTGGATATGTGCCGTGAAAAGGGAACCGGACGCCGTCGGACCATGATTGCTTGGGCGGGAAGCACTTTGGGTTGAATTCACAGATACTTGTGGCCATCAGATTTATTTGTTTTCTTACAACATGAACGCCGGAGAACCGTCAAGTAGTACGGACCACACGCGGACTACGTTCAGTGCGTCTTCAAGTTCAAACGGCCGTATGATCGTTCGAACTGTCGTCTGCTCTTTCAGACGGTTGTGCTTGTCGTCTGCTCTTTTGGACAATACCGGCCCGTAGATCAAACGTGGGTCCGGTACTTGCGATAAGGAGTAAGTGCGGGCCTCAAAAGTTTGCTAAGCAGGCTCGATGTAAACAGTAGATACAAGGAGATATTGATAACTGTTACCAGTGGCCATCACCGACTTGTTATGCCTGATTCACTTGGTCCGATTCAGCTTGAGATTTTCAGAATCGACGCTGACCATCTCGGTTCACATTTTTGCAGCCCGAGCGTCGTCGCGACTGAACATTGCGAGCGAAATCGCATCATGCGAATCAGGCTTTAGCGTACATACTGCGGCGTCTACGCGGAGCGAATCGCCACATGTCACATTATTCACGCGAAGTTTTGTGGTGTAACGAGCCTCGTTAATTTCGCTGATGCCTCTCAAGCGGTCAGACATTCCCCCCCCCCCAGGAAGACGTAGACCCAACAATTCGAACGCGCAAAAGGGCAGGAGGACTGACACCGACGCCGACAACATCGCATTTCAATGGTTTGTTTACGGGCGACGGCGAACTTCTTGCCCACACCCCCACCGCGCATGCGCGGCGCCGGTGGCGTCCACTAGGGGCGCTCCGGTTTGTTTGTAAAATTGAGTTGGTGTATATATAACTGCTCAAAACCAGGGTGTCGAACTGAACCGTTATTTCGGCTCAACCGCGACTGAAACGACCGAAATATTCCCTGCCGTCTTGAAACCGAATCGGAACTGAACCGGAAAAAATATAAAGGTAAGCGGTTGAGAACGGTTCACGGTAATCTTTTTTTTTTTTTTTCGGTATCATAAATTGATAATCTGAGAATAAAATTTGTCCGTTGTATTTGTAAGTATTGATCAAATTCTTATATACAAAATTACAAGGTATGAGAAAGTGTGGGTTTTCGTGGCGCTTTTGTATTGCCACTATATGATTAAAGGGATCGTTTCTGGCGTTTTTATCCTCGATACGCACGTGTATAAGTTATTTAGGAGAGGCTTAAACGAATTTATGGTTTTAAATTTGATTTAAATAACAATTAATGTGTTTCTGACACATAAATTCTCATACATATAGAAGTCGGTTGTTGCTTTTTTTATGTGATGAACTGAAATTTTATGTGTCTGTAGAATGGAGTACACAGGCGCGCGTGGCGGAACTCTGACAATTACGCACGAAAACAGTCAGAAAGCGACCAATTAAGAAGCTACCATGTCGAATATAGCGTGAAATATTTTTTTAAATCTATTTAGCACAAAAATAATAAATGACCAAGGGTGGTGCTTTTTTTGCGAATTGAATTGGCCGGAATCTTGTCAAGGACAAACCTCAACAGCCAGGCTATGCTTGTTTATCCTGAATAAGAAAATGTTCCCTTGAATACGCGCTATTTAGGCCGGATTCGATCTGAGTACCAAGGTGCGTGTAGACAAGAGAAAACAATTTCCATCACTCCTTTCTGTATGATTCTTCGCCTGCATCACAGCGGTGAGTGTAAACAATGTTGGTCAGGAAAACAAGCGTTGTGATTGCAGCTTAGAGTTTCTACAAAAAGGTAAACTGAAAGGGCTTGTCCTAAAACTTTCTCGACATTTTGATAATACTGATGCTTTCAGCTCAGTTGCCTCGTCATTATATATATTGTGAAACGTATTTCGTAAACTATATTTCACCATATATATAGTGACAAGTGCACATTCTATGATTTTATGCACTGTAATTAATATCTTACTTCAAGAGCACAACTACAATTCAACTTTGAATACTGCGACGCGAAGTTGAACCAAGCACGGGTATTTTAGGTGGCCTGCCACACTTTGTGACAACGTTCCGATTCTGGTAAAATACGTGACTGAGGTAAACAAATGGATGTTGAGTCGATTGAACACGACATTTTGTATGTTAATCTAGATTTTCTTTGACTGTTATGTCAACATTAAATAACGTTATTTATTTTTGGTACGTGAAAATAAAAGTGTATTATATGAACGATAAAAGAACTATAAAGTAACTCGTTTCACGGCAGAAATAGTACCTATTGCCAAAACAGCGTGGAAAATATATTCTCAATTTAACGGATCGAACCTGTTGAAACCGGTTCCAACCGGTTTGAACCATTATTTTTTCTCCCCCGAACTGAACCGGAACTGAACCAAAAGCCGTGAACCCGAACCCGAACAGAACCGATAAAAGTTTTGGTTCAACACTCTGCTCGAAACCGAAACCGAAACAAAAACATGAGCACGGAGACTCACGGCTGCGACATGTGGA
This sequence comes from Ixodes scapularis, assembly GCF_016920785.2. Taxonomy (NCBI): domain Eukaryota; kingdom Metazoa; phylum Arthropoda; class Arachnida; order Ixodida; family Ixodidae; genus Ixodes; species Ixodes scapularis. The sequence goes on along the minus strand of NW_024609868.1, from coordinate 49,113,680 downwards.
CAATGTGTACCGAAGAAGAAGGAGAAATGTAGAGGAGGAGAGTATTACCGGAAGTCACGTGGCTACACCCGACCGCGTTCTTTCTTTTTCGCTTTTCTGTCGTGCAAGGCAGACGACGACGTTGAGTGAACCATTTGTCGCGCGACTGTTTAGTAATTATATCCGATTGCTGCTCTGTGCTTAAAGATCGATTTGCTGTTACCGCGAACGACAGTTTCGAAGCAGCAGTCCCACGTCCGTCGCAACGTTCGTCCGTCGTGCGCTGCCATCATTTCGTTCAGCCCCCGGTATGTCGCCATATTGGGAATGATATACTACATGTACTTCTTGCGATCTGTTCAACATTTGTTTTCAATGAACGCATCTGCAGCTTCTTCGAAGTCACAAAAAATGAGTTTCATATTTTATATTCTTTATATTAAATGTGTGCCTTAGATCACCCACAACTTTGATTAAATTTGCTACGTGTGTCTGAACGGCACGAAACCATCGAGAAGAGGTGAGTACAACTCAAACCGGTCAGTTCTCGAGCTGCGGATTTCGGGGGCAAGAACGATTTTCGAGCCACAAATTGTGTTTTGGATGGGTACAAATAAAAACATCGGTGAGCACAAATACCCGTCAGTGTTTCCTCTACCCGCATATATAGTAAATATATTTTGTGTACCGTCAAGTGACATGAGCCATCGTTTATAATTGAGGGCGACATTGAAACATAAATATTTAGATATAGTTACAATATTCAGTTCATTAAAACGCAGCTATAGTTAAAACACAAGCCTTGTACAATTAAAAAAACCAAAAAAAAAAACCTGCATGTTTTTATTCCCCACCGCGGGTACGCGGATATTCTATCACTGCGATCTGATGGACTCTTTCCGCGATTGGCAGTGAGGAAAAATTTACTTCAAAACTCAATTTCCACATAGACAGTTGGAGCATATGAAACGTTCAGAATCATGAAAACACGAGGCCTGGGAACAAAAATGGGGAGAGCACACACAAACGTTTGTGTTGTCGCCCTTCTTATTTCTCGGTCAGTGTTTTCGAGACGTTGAAAGTTCACCAGCTCACCTGTATATTATCGTTTATTGAACGCGGTAGCAATTTAGTAATTTTTGCACTTTCTATAAATATCGCGTTAAATTGTGCCCTGACACTCCTAACCTAAAAAAGTGCGTTATATATATATATATACCGGGTGTTTCTGCGAAGACTTTCAAAAATCCTAAAAATTAAAGCGTCAAAAAAAGAAAAAATCTTTCTTCGGGAACAAACTACCAGCCACCGCGGACGTCAGGAATTGCCAAAAACATACTAATTAGCCAACTATTTAATTAAAATTTGTTAATTAACTTTTTAATTAGTGGAAATAGACATATGGTTCTAATTAGAAAGTTTCTGAGCGTTATCGAAAACCACTAAATCAGTCATTTTCAAAAAGACTTTCGGCGTGTGAGAAGCTCAGTAGTGCACTAAAGTTACGACTCGTGGAGCAGGTACAAGGCTGGGGCGAGATAAGAGACGGAAAAATCGCGCGGGCGCCTTATCGCAACCGCTAGCTTTGTACCTGCTCAAAGAGCGGTAACTTTAGTGCACTACTACGCTTCTCACGCGCTCAAAGTCTTTCTGAAAACGGCTGATTTAGTGGTTTTCAATAACGCTCAGCAACTTTCTAATTGGAACCATATGTCTATTTCGCCTAATTAAAAAGTTAATTAACAAATTTTAATTAATTATCTGGCTAATTTGTATGTTTTTCGCAATCCCTGACGTCCGCCGTGGTTGGTAGTTTGTTCCCGAAGACAGTTTCTTCTTTTTTCAAACGCCCTAATTTTTAGGATTTCTGAAAGTCTTCGCAAAAACACCCGGTATATATATATATATATATATATATATATATATATATATATATATATATATATATATATATATATATATATATATATATATATATATATATATATATATATATATATATATATATATATAATTTTTTTTTTAGTGATAGCATTTGCAAGGCAAATTTCGAGAACGAACGAACAGGGTTCATCCCTTAGCCAGAACAAGTGGCCACGCGATCTGGGGTTTATCCAGATCGCGTGGCCACTTGCGTTGGGGACGCTTCGGTGACCCCAACGCACCAAGCTGCTTGGAGCGACGCCCTGCTCATGCACAAAAAGCCTGGCCTTGCGCAGTGCGACGCACCAAGCTGCTAACTTTTTAATTATTGTCACCAGCCCAAATCGAATGCTCACGCAGTTCTGGTGTCACTGTAAATCTCGCTACCACGGAGATCGCAAGGCTTGATGACAAAATCCTGGGGATCGCATTGTTGACAACTCCAACATTGTGATCCAACGTCGTTATCAAGTTTTGCAAAGAATTAATTCGTGAAAATACGTGGCGCCAAAAAAGTTTCCAGGTCAGTGGCGTTGCGTGCGAGAATACTTGGATACGACTATAGTGGCCGTAAACCTGCGTAAAGTGGGAAGCATTCCTAACGAATATTGTTGCAGTACCCCTTCATGTCACCCCCCTGTCCCCACCTTACGGTCGTCACGTAGAAACGATATGCGCGGTAAAGTGAATTATACGTGCCGTCCTCCTCTTCCAATCGCGCGTATATGCCAGTCATGGAAAGAACACGAAGTCACTCTCTGTGGACACAACCTAGCTAATTCCTAGAGCTTTACAATTGTTAATGAGAAAAGAAATATCAAGCTTTATCTTTTTTACGCTAATTATGCTGCTGTGGGAAAGAGGCTTCGACACCCACCACACTGAGACATCACCAGATGGTACTTCACTTGTCATAAAGTCTTAATCTTTTACTTGAACATATCATGCAGTTGAAGTACACTTACGAGGTTGCACATTTCGCTAACAAGTTCGGTTTCGGTTAGACAATTATTGTCCATATAATCTTCCCATTTCGTTTTTACCTGTATAAGGAAGATATAAATATCCCATAAAATGACCGAAATGCAATATATTAATGATCGGAAAATGTTCGTAATTTGCGCTGCTGCACTTTCTGTGTCACTCGAGTTGTTTTTAGAACAAAGCTGCGGTTCAACAAAAGATTACTTGAAGATATGTTTAAAATCAAAACGCATATAGCAATTATGTCACTTCGGTATTTATATTGTTGAGTATGCGATGAAATGCTATATGCCAACCATATATAACCAAGGTGGCCAAGCTGCGGCTTGCGAGCCGCATGCGGCTCTTCGAGTGTTAAAGTGCGGCTCGCGTCTCTCTCCCCTACACCTCCCCCCCCCCCCCCCCCCACACACACACATACGCACACTTCCCCGAAAAGAGAAATAGAAAGCGTTTTAAATCGAAAGATGGATTGCGGTTTGGTAGTTTTATGCTACTGCTACCTTACGTACATTTGGACAGCTTTTGACACGAATAGATTGAAAGTAGTTCGAGTTTCCTTTATTGCTCTCAACAAAAGTGTGCCCCCCCCCCCCCCCCCCCCCCCGGCTCTTGGAAGTTTCGTGGTTTTGTTTGCACCTCTTAGGCCGGGTCAGCCTGGCAACCCCTGATATATAACAATGTTACTAAAGCCAACTGAAGTAATTTCGAAAAATAGACTCGTTTATTTTCTACGGATATTTCAGACGTTTTTCTTCCACATAAATGCAAATTGTGTGTAACATCTCCTACAGTACAGTATTAGCTTACAGAGGAGCACAAAAATGTACTTACGACCTCTGGCACCTTTCCTAAAACGCATTTTATAACTTCTTCCGTTTTGCTACGGTTTCTGTACCAAGCACCTATTCGGGGAGGCAATACGACGGCCAGCTTAAGTTATAATTCATAATAACGGAGCAGCTCTATTACATGACTGAGCCATTCAGAATCATCATGTCGCAAGCAGCGCCATTACGCCGCTGACTAATCTCCCAAGTAACGCGTCATTACCAACATTACCTGCAAACTATAAAAGAAATATTCAACGCCCACGAGATAACATCATTAACTTTAAAATAAATCACTAGATAGCGCAAGATGAAGCGTCTTATAGCGCCCTGAAGACTAATATAATTGCGTCAAATTGTTTAAGTTATTTTAACCGCTTTGCGAGTACATGACGATCTTCGAATATTTAAATCCAACTAACTTATACTTTTTGAATGAGATCTAAACAACATGTAGTTTGATCATAAATCCGAGCCTCTGGATATTCGTGTTCAAGCTTTACTTGTAGCTATACTGGTAGAAACTAAGGGAGAGGTGGCAGACGATAGCACGCGGGGGACATCAGAACGTACTAAGCTCTACTTGAAATGATGAGTGGGCAGACTCAAGGCTGCCATTCTCGTCACTCTTGGGACGCGTTCAAACACTGAGTAGAGACAAGGGCAGTTTGCGTCTACGCGCACTAATCATTCCAACCAGAGCTCGTCGATCTGACGTCCCTTTTCGTCTCCTCCTCTCCCTCATTTTCTGGCCGCATAGTACACTGACAGCCCAAGAAATGTTCGTCTGCATTTCTTATGGACTATTAATGCTGCAATCTCATTGGTCGCTAAGCAATAACGGGCTTGAAACAAGTTACGGCCTGTTTTCTTTCTAAATTGCGGGTGACTTAAGTTGCCCGATATTTATTTTTCATTTAAAGAGGACATTTCAACCTGAGTTGATCAGATTGCCGAGTAGTCCACGCTTAGACATGGGAACCGTACGTCAGTAAGAAACTTTTCAGAAGCAAAATACGTGTATTGGGGGGGGGGGGGGGGGGGCACTTTTGTTGTGCGTAGGTTTTTTTTTGCGTTTTTTTGGCATTCGTTCTTCTTTTTTAGTAAGAAAAGGCGCTGTATGTACCAAACAAAAATAATAGCGGAACATGTTTTAAAAAATAAAATTATCGTGCCTGACCACACAAGTCTGATGAAGATTGCATTTTGCGTTCGAGTAATACCAATGCCGATTCCAAATGTTTAAGGGGGATCTGCCTGAGATTTATTTGTAGTCTTTTTCTCATAGTAGGCGCAGAATTTTCCCAGAACAAACGAATTGCACGCTCGCAGCTGCGCATGCAGGTCCGGCGCTCCGGGTCAGCTGGGCCTACCGGCTGTTCGCCGCTGATCTAGGCGAGCTAGATTTTGTTCGCCCGGCGTCCGCCGCAACCTTTAGGGGCTGAACGGCCGGCGCGTTGCGCGATCAATATAGTAAAATAAATGACTTCGACTTCCCACTGGCTCCGACGCTGATCTCTATTATAGTATATATGCTGGATCGCGGATGGGGGCTTGTCTTGCTAGGGTCGAGCGGCACCACCGGAAGCCATCCCTTGACACCATGCACCTAATCCATAGCACTCTATAGGGAAAACGAGAAAAAGTGTCGTTTCCCCCGCTTCTAAGCTGTTGTCACTGAAACGCAGCTGTTCAGGAAGCCGGCCAAATAGCTTGCGCACAAACATTAAAGCTGAAAGTTCTCACAGTTCTTATAAATTAATGTTTTGCGGTCGAGAGTGACTCCGCTGGGCGAAAAATGTAGTGCAGCTGAATGAGACAAGAGTCACCTGGAGTTACAGCAGAGTCTGTGGCGGTTTCGATGAGTTGGGTCTAGCAGGCGACAAGCTTGAATGCTTTGCTGCGCGGAATTCGCTCACTCCCAGAAAGCCGCTGTCAACATTGAACTTTTTTGACATTCATCATTTTCTGTGCTTCCCCCCCGAGGGCGGTCTAACAACCAAACACAACGTCCGGGCGGCGGAGACGTGCGTGCTGCACGGTCCCTGCCAATGTTTGGTCCCAGGTCTAGTTCAGTTCACACGTCATTACATAGATGGCGCGATAGTGGACGCGGTCCTGTGTATGATTTCCATCCTCCATGGCTAACTGCACTCGCGCCGTCCGCAAACGAACCGTGACGTATTTTGGCTGCACTGCCATGGAGAAACCTGTTTCGGTGGCAGTGGCGCTCCTTGCTCTGTCTGTAAGTTAAGGAAAAAAAACGCTGCTATTTTTTTTTTTTTTTCGGCGAATACTATTGCATAGAGAGGAAACCTAACGCGTGTTTGATAGGTTATAGTTAGGGTTCGGAGTTTTCGGTTTAAACCGATAAAAACCGATAAAAGTACGCCGAATTCAATTTCGGAAATTCGGTTTTAACCGAAAAAGGTCAGTTTTTAGGTTCGGCATTTTCGATTTAAATCGATAAAAACCGATAAAAGTACGTCGAATCCATTTTCTGAAAATCAGTTTTAACCGGAGACTGTCACTTTGACCTTCCAGTCGTACCGCAGAGCCGTGGCGAAAAAGTGGAACGACAGTGTCTATCGAAACGTGTCCGAATGTATGGGATACACGGATGCCATCACGGCGTTTTGGTTTATTGTGCGCATCATCGATCGGAACGTAAAGTCCGAAATGCCCCATGACTTCGCCATGTACGGGCGTGTTTTCAAACTCGTTGTAAGGAAGACTGACTTGATGCAAGCTCTGCATGTTGTGTTGTGCTTCAAAACGCCGCACCGTGTCTCTTTTGGTGCTCACAATTGGTTGATTGGCCGATTTTGACTCAGGCAGCGCTTC